>NW_007233089.1:0-61983 GCF_000164805.1 Carlito syrichta
AAACGATAACAGGTATTGGTAAGGATGTGAAGAACAGGGAATTCATACACACTGTTGTAAGAATACAAATGAGGACAGCCACTATGGAAAACTGCATGGAAGTTCTTCAAATAATTAAAAAGAGAACTACCATATAATCCAGCAATCCCACTATTGGATATATGTCCAGGGGAAATGAAATCAGTATTGATACAGGGACCCACTAAGGTGCCTCCATGTTGCAGCAGCCCTAGAGAAGGGCATGGCAGGGATGAAGGGCTCCTGTACATTCCCCAACACGTTACTGAGAGTCCCCTTGTCTTCTATGCACTCCCAGTAAGTAACTTGAGGGAATCGTTGACTTCCCTGCAGACTATGCCCAAAGATGTAAATCCCTATTTATTCCCTTTCTTTGAACTATATAGTATCAATGTAATCTTAAGTCATGTGATTTGCATAACTTTTGCATCAATGTAATTGTAAGTCTTGTGATTTGTATAACTTCTGTAATGCACGATGTCTTAGGCCTTGTAAACTTCCCTTACTGTAAATGTCATTATCTAAATGTAAAATGCGGCTGTAACTTAAGTCCTATACAATGCTCTGCTGGCTAATGTATAGGTACTGGCAACTTTGGACTATAAAAGTGGACTGAGAGGTCAGAAGGGTAGGCAGAATCACTTGAGAAAGACCTCGAGTCCAGCTCTGCTCCCTGGATTCCAACTTTTCTATCCGCTCCCTGCCCCTTTGATATTTTGGTATCAAGGAGAGCAGCCGAGTGTTACTCGGACCATAACAGTATGTCAAAAATATTGCACTCCCATGTTTATTGCGTCATTATTAACAACAGCTTAGATATGGAATCAACCTGTGTCTATCAACAAACGAATGGATTTTTTTAAATGTGGTATATCTACACAACGGAATTTAGTCATAAAACAACAACAACAACAACAACAAATAGAACTGTATAATTTGCTACAGCATGGGTGAACCTGAAGGACATTATGTTAAGTGAAACAAGTTAGGCAAAGAAAGATGGATACCAAGTGATCTCACTCCTATGTGGAACCTAACCATCATTGACATGATAGAAGTAGAGAGTACAGCGGTGGTTACCTGTGGCAAAGGTAGTTGTGGGGGGGAGGGAGAGAGAGAGAGATGTTAATCAAAGAATACATAATTACAGTTAGATGAAAGAAAAAGGCCAAGAGATCTATTGTGCAGCAGGTGATTGTAGCCAAGGATGATATACTATAGTCTTTAAAACTGTAAGAGAGTGGATGTTATACGCTCTTACCACAAACATGATAATTATGTGAGGTCATGCAATTGTCAATTAGCTAGATTTAACCATTATGCAACACATATATCATTTCAAAACAAATGTTGTATGCAATAAACATATACAATGTTATCTGTCAGCTTTAAAAAAATCTTAAAAACAACACAAAAGAGGTGCTCCAATTTCCAACTTCCTCCTAATGCCCTTTAACGCTATTAATTTTGCAGTCATAACAGATTTTCAGCTACCTCCTTTGAAAAAAACCCAACACATTGCCCTGCTGCCATTGTAAGTGTCAAAAGACAGTATTACAACAACTTGGTTTAAAAATCTCAATTGGCTTTATGGCAATTCTAGAATTGAACAATTAATTCTATAAGATAGAATACACGTTCCAATGAGCTGAGCAGCAGAGGTTGATTTTGTAGGCAGAGAAGAGCTAAAGAAAGCAGAAACAGAACAAAAAAGTGAATCGGTCAAATCAGAGTTACTTTCTTTGTAAGATGGGGACTGTGAGACAACAGAAAGATAGCTGACTGGTTAACATCAGGGTCCTTTTTGGGTAAAGGAGTCAAGCAGAGTGAACTGTGTTCTCATGTCAATTAAATCGGCCTGTGTGGGCCACTTGGCTGCTAATCTCTCCTGCCTTTGCGGAAGGCCAGGTGATGACCCCATTTGAGTTGGTGATGTGGAACTCAGCATGAGTGAGCTCGTTTTGGTTTTCAGTCTGGTCTGCTGAGCTCTAGCGCAGCAGCTGAGTCCAAGCAATGGCCTCCCCTCATTCTGAGTTAACGTAAGCCACCTGTACGTAATGTTGTCACAACTGGTGAGGAAAACAAAAATAAAACCAAGTTGCACTGCAAAAGAAATCAAAAAATAATAAGCTCACCATTTCTGCTTTTATTTTTATTTATTTATTTTTTATTTTATTTCTTTTTTGAGTGGGAGTCTTACTCCGTGGACCAGGCTGGAGTGCAGTGGCATGCTCACGACCACCCCAGTGTCGACCTGTTGGGCTCTGGCGATCCTTCCACCTCAGTCTTCCAAGTAGCTGAAACTACAGGCACGCACTACCACGCTCAGCTAATTTTTTAAAAAATTTATTGTAGAGCCGAGGTCTCGCCAAGTTGCCCAGGCTGGTCTCGAACCCGTGGGCTCAGGCAACCTTCTCACCTCGGTCTCCCAAAGTGCTGGGATTCCAGGCTGAGCCACCAAGCCTGGCCCATTACTGCTTTTATCCCCCAAATAAATAAGCCTTCAACTTCTCCAGTAAAGCCAGGTTTCCAGCCTCTTGTAATTCCTTCTTCTCCCAGTGGGGATGCAGGTGTCATTGGGTTCTTAGCTGACTCCAACAGAAACTTCGCCCTGACTTTTGCAGTGCTGATATCAGACAATATGTCATGGTTTTTGAGGATATGATCATCATGTGAGAAAATCACTACTTTCTCACCATGACAGGCTAATGAAAAGTAGGTAACCATGCTAATATTAAGGGATTTTTTTAACGCTGGGTGCAGTAGCTCACAGCCGTATTCCCAGCACCTTGGGAGGCGGAGGCAAGAGGATTGCCTGAGCCTAGGGTTCAAGACCAGCCTGGGCAACTTGGCAAGACTTCGTCTCTACACTAAATAAATTGCTGGGTGTGGTGGTGCACTCCTATAGTCCCAGCTACTTGGAGGCTGAGGTGGAAAGATCGCCTGAGCCCAGTAGGTCAAGGCTGTGGTGGCTGTGAGCATGCCACTGCACTCCAGCATGGATGATAAAGTGAGACTCCGATTCAAAAAAAGGGAAGAAGTTGTGGCAGCCACAAGTGACTGGGAACAAAACAACTCTTAAAAAATCAACTGGAAACAAAGTGGAACTGAAATGAGTTCTACCCTACAAGGCAACTAGAAAACTCATGACTTTTCCTGGGCTTCTTTTTAAAATATCTCTATTAGTTGGTTGGATAGATTAAAAGTCTTGGAGACACTTGCAATGAGCACTTTAAAAAAAGGCTTCTTGCCAGACACCAGGCCCCAGCAGGGTACAGTCAGTGAGAAAGCCCCCCTGAGCACTCACAGGAGGCATTCTCGGTGAGCAGCTGTGCTGCTTGTCTGGCAGAGCCCAGGTGAAGGTTTGTCCACAGAGGAGAAGTGAGGATGCCCGTGGGAAACTCAGAGCATCCCACCTGGATGTGGACCCCAGGGACAACTGGAGGCCCAAATCTGAGATAGGCAGAGGAGATCTCTCATTAAGTTCTGAGTCAGAGCTCTTTGAAGAGAACAGGATTCTGGGCATGTTACTAGAAGAAGGGTTCAGGAGTCCATGGGCAAGGCCTAGTGATAAGAACAGGGCATACCAGAGGAGGAAGACACTTTCTCCACAAAAAGTTCTCAATGCCCAGAACACAGGGTTGAGGCTGGTTGAAAAGCACCTGCCTCTCCCTGGATTGGACCAGGACACTGAGGGTGAGGTGAGTCCTGTGGTGTAAAAATCAAATGACCCCAGTTATGGAAAGAGAAGGAATTACAGTGACTGGAACCCAGGGAGGACCTGACTCTATTGGATGATCTCAGAGTTGCCACTGGAGCTAAAACTCTTTTGTAAAGCAAGGTTAATGCTGACTTACTTTTCTTTCCAGAGTTAAATTTCAATCATGGTAAGTTTTTAGAGACTGGGAAAATTTCCTCCTATAACTGAGATCACCTAGGGGAAATGGAGGCATTGGCGGCAGCACTTTCTGTCACACCAGGAGAGATGAGAGTCTAAATGCAATTAGACTGAGAAGAGAAACTTGGGCACTTAACTTCAGGACAACCAGGGGACCAGAGGATGGTAGAAATAGAACTTGCTTCAAATTTCCCAGCTTCGAATCCCACCGCTGCTCCTGACTTGTGAGTCAAGACATAACAGAATGATTTGTCTGTTTTAGTTGAAGACACTAAGACAATAGGTACCCATTGCTCCCACATTACAAAGCGAAATACTCAACTGCCTATGCAAGATGTGAGAATGGAAAATTCAGAGACAAAAGCACTTAGTAAAGAAAAGACTTGCAAAGGAAATCAAGGGAGTCAGAGCTTAAAAGGCCTGGTAGCTTCGACCTGCTGGGCTCAGGCGATCCTTCCCCTTCACCCTTTCAAGTAGCTGGAACTACAGGTGGAACTACACCTTGCCCAGCTAATTTTTTGATTTATTGTAGAGAGGAGGTCTCGCCAACTTGCTCAGGCTGGTCTTGAGCCTGTGGGCTCAGGCAATCCTCTCACTTGGCCTCCCAAAGTGCTGGTACTATAGGCGTGAGCCACCGCGCCCGCCTGCCACAACTTCAGTGAGGGACAGTTCCCAATACAAATGGTCATTTGAAGAAATTATCAAGAATCTTAGTGTCTTTTCCTCCCATCTAGTCTGTCTTCCCACCTAGTAGCTGCATGGTACATACACATTTGCTCTTGCAACTCTGGGCTCTGGGTAGCAAGGCTCCTGCAGGATGATAGCAAGCAAAAGAGGGCAGAACAAACTGACACTGTCCAGAGGGGCCCCCACAGGAGCTTGGTGAATTGGGGCCGACCTCATCCTTTTCCAGGCCAAGCATCACACCACTGTCTTCTCAGCATCGCCCATCACCCCTGCCATGTTTAGTTTGGGCGTTGCTTTGCTCACTCTAAGACATCTCCTGCTGAGCTACCTATCTCAATACAAGCTCTGCACCCCGGCTTGACACCCAGGCCAGGCCCCCTGTTGTACCCTATGCACCTCACTGTGTCTCTGGCCCACCTGCTCTGTGCACTCCACCCTACTGAGCTTGACCTGGGGAATCACAAGCATCATTAATATCAGCCTAATATTCTGAGCAAGGTGATCGAAGTGGCAGTTTATCTGTCCTGTGTCTCGTGCCCATTAGTAAAGACAAATGCAAAGTGTGTTTAGAATCAGTGTTGTAGTAGGCGCTGCACACTTTTCTGAGCAACTTACAGCTTGATGAGTGGAATAGACTCAAACACAAATCATTGCCATTCCGTGTGATTGTGATAAACTGCTGTCAAGTTCATTCACAAAAGCCAATGGCGATCTCCAGGCAGCCTTGTCCCCAGTTAAGGCAATGTACAATGTCAGGCATTGTGTTAAGAGTTTTGCTCCACTCAGTATGAGTTTCTTAAAGTGGAATTGGCACCATGAAGTAAGTGTGTGTGTGTGTGTGTGTGTGTGTGTGTGTGTGTGTGTGCACTCTCAACACCCATCTCCTGGGGCTCCTCAGAACCATCTGTTCTTTCTGTGATGCCAAGTGAAAGGCCGAGCCAAGAGGATTTAGTCAGAAGTTCCAAATTCAGTCCCAGACGCTGCTGGATAATCTTGGAAAAAGCCATTTCAATTCTCTGAGTTTCAGTGTCCTCATCTTTGAAATGAGGGTAAGAAGATCCGACCTCAGAGGATTGCTGTGAGAATGAAGAGAGATAATATATGTGAAATAGCTTAGTCAATGCCGAAGCCTTGATCACATGTGACTTGTGATAACTCCATCAGGGGTCCGAAGTGTTTATTTAAAGGCAGCCACAGACTCGCTCCCCAGGCCAGCCTTGTAAATGCCTCTGGCTCTTGGAGAGCTTGGAGGAGCCCTGCTATGCCCCCTCCAGCGTCTCCTCCCACGCCTTGTGTCCTGCACACACCTGGGTCGAACCCGCCTGCCCGGCTGCTCAGGTTGCAGGGGATGTGGTGGCTGCTGGGAAACCAAGAGGAGGCGATGAAGAAGAAAGGGCGGCTGGCCAGGAAAAATAGGAAGTCGGTGCATTTGAACAGTGATGGGGATTTTTTTCTTTTTCGGCTGGGAGATAAGAGTGTTTTTGTTAGCTTTAGGGGGGCAGGGGCCCATGGTAGTTACCTGGCCAGACCTTGTTTATGGATGGTTCCAGACTTTGAGGCCTGGCAAATGCTGGCACTAAGTGAAACTGAAGTGTTTTCAACACAGAGGAAAATCCCCAAAGTCTTCTGATGACCTCTGTAGTGCCCAAGTCCACAGAACACACACTCAGGCCAGATGGGACCCACCGGGGGAGGTCGCGGCAAGGCTGCAGAGGTCGCGGAAGGCTGCAGAGGGGCCACGTCTATTTGGTTTTTGCTAAAATCATACCAGGGGTTGGTGAGAGAGTGTTCGGGTGGAGGTCTGTTCCTCTCTCTGGTCTAAAATGAACTAGCTGTGTACTTCATCAAGGGAATGGGAGGGGGTTTCCTATAGCCCCAAGACCCAGAGGGGGAGTTGCTGCACAAAGACTCTGCACCCCTCTCGCTCACTGGCTCTCTGGTCCAGGAAGAAAGCCCTCCATGGGCTAGCCTAGTCTAACCTTCTACCAACCTCACCGCCACTCCCCTCCACCACATGCCCTTCACTCTCCCCTGGTCCCTAACTTGTAGGTGCCTTTTTTTTTTGAGTCAGAGTCTCGCTCTGTTGCCCAGACTGGAGTGCAGTGGCTGCTCCTGGCCACTGCAGTCTCGACCTGCTGGGCTCCAGCGATCCTTCTGCCTCAGCCTTCCAAGTGGCTGGAACTATAGGCGTGTGATACCACACCTGGCTAATTTTTGATTTATTGTAGAAACAAGGTCTCGCCAAGTTGCCCAGGCTGGTCTTGAACCTGCCGGCTCAGGCAATTCACTCGCCTCGGCCTCCCAAAGTGCTGGAATTACAGGCTGAGCCACTAAGCCTGGCAGCAGTGTCTTTTCTTTATCACCAACCTCTCTACTACATCCAACTTTCTTCAAATCTACTCTAGGTGAGGAAATCAGGGAGTCAATAATACTAACACAGCTCTATCTCCACTAATTACATGATTATCTTAAAAGCCTGTTATTGGAGTCCCAAGTCCATGAGGAAAAATTCTACAGCTAGTAGCCAGAAGAATCAGTCATACAAAACTATTTTTTGGTTATTTCCTATTTTTGGTAATTATCAGTAAGCTTTGAATGCAGTACATGAGTGTGTGTGTTTAAATGTTCAATAAACAACTTTTTAAAAATTAAAGACTTTTTATTCCTCTTTTGAGCCTGCCATTTCTAATAATGAGTAATAAGAATCTCAGTTCAGATGCCAAGAATGCCTAGAAATAGCTACATTTGAAACAGAGGTTTTGAAGGCTCTTCTAGACAGAGAAACTTAAAAGTACTGCTTAAGGCAGTGGTTCTCAAAGTGTAGTTCGGGGATCCCTGGAAAGTCCCAAAGGCACTTTCAAGGAGTCTGCAAAATAAAAACAAATTCTAAAACAAATTTATCTTCACACTCTCATTTTCTCATGAGTGTATGTAAAAGTTTTTCAGAGGCTACATGATATGTGTTATTGCAATAAATTAATGTAGAAGCATATATGAGAAAGCAGCCTGTCACCTTTTAAGCCAGACATTAAATAGATTTTTAAAATGTAAAACAGGACCGGGCACAGTGACTCATGCCTGTAATCTCAGCACTTTAGGAGGCCTAGGAAGGAGGATCACTTGAGGCCAGGAATTCAAGACCAGCCTGAGCAACATAGTGAGATCCCCAACTCAACAACCAAAAAAATTTTTTTTTTGAATTGGAGTCTCATTCTGTCACCCAGACTGGAGTGCAGTGGCCGCTCCCGGCCACTGCAGCCTCGACCTGCTGGGCTCCGGTGATCCTACTTCTTCAGCCTTTCAAGTAGCCAGAACTACAGGCGTGTGATACCACACCCGGCTAATTTTTGATTTATTGTAGAGATGAGGTCTCGCCAAGTTGCCCAGGCGGGTCTCGAACCCACGGGCTCAGGCAATCCACTCACCTCGGCCTCCCAAAGTGCTGGGATTACAGGCTGAGCCACTGAGCCTGGCCTTGCAGGTGCCTTTTAAATCTCCATAACCTTTGCTTCTGCTTGGCTTATCCTCCCTCACTTCTAAGTCTGTTAAATTTCTCATTTGTGACCAGAGGTGCTATGAAACCTTCACCATGCTCCCAGTTGGAGCTGATAATCCCTCCTGGGTTTCCATGGGGCTTTGCATGTCTGTCCTGCTAAAATTGAAGGCAGGGCTTGTGCCCCTCATTCATCTTTGCATCCAACTCAGTGCCTGGTTCACAGAAGGTTAGGTGTTTGCTGAATGCATGAATACATAATGAATGAATGAACTCTGACCCTGGGCTACCAAAATCACAGGGGTCTATCTATGAAGCCCCTTGCAGGTCTTGTCTACTTTAGGGTCCTTTTCTCGTGTTCAAAGAACAACACAGAGCAGCAAGAGCTCCAGGCCCAGGAAGTCCCTGCTCTGATGCTTCCTCTGACACTCACTAGCTTCCGTGTGCTCTTTCCTCCCAAAGTGCCCTGCTTCTAAACAATGTTGTGACCGGCTACTGTTCAGGGGCTCTGAAGACTGCAGTGCTTTAAGGGGGAATCCTCCGAAGGGAGAATCAGTTTCCCAACAAGATGAAGGAGGTATGGTAGGGTCTTCTTTGAGGGCATATTCTGCATAGGTTGCCACAAGCTCTGTGCAGAAATAACACTTTTTCTGTGGAATCATCATACAATTGGCAGTGTAAGCCGTGTCTCATAGATCTGTTGTCTTTTTTTGTTGTTGTTGTTGTTTGAGTCAGAGTCTCACTCTCACTCTGGCTGGAGTGCATTGGCACACTCATGGCTACCGCAGCCTCCACCGGCTGGGCTCAAGCAATCCTTCCACCTCAGCCTTCCAAGTAGCTGGAACCACAGATGAGCACCCAGCTAATTTTTTGATTTATTGTAGAGATGAGGTCTCGCTGTGTTGCCCCGGCTGGCCTTGAACACGTGGGCTCAGGCAATCCTTTTGCCTCTGCCTCCTAAAGTGCTGAGATTACAGGCGTGAGCCATGATGCCCAGCAGATCTGTTCTTATTGCCCTCTTGACGCCTCTCTCTTCCTCCATCAAGATGCAGCCTTTCCAGCTATGATCCAGACAAATAAAGCACTTTTCCAAGCACCATCCATCTCTTACCTTGTTATTGGCATATGTCAGCACTGGAAACTTGTAAGGCCATTGTGTGCTTACAGAGGGACAGAGGGCAAAATACATAACTAACGAAGATGGCCCTCTGTAATCAGGTGCTTCCTACCTGTCTCCCAACCCACATTGTAGAATGGGGGCCATGTATGATTTGTCTTTGTATGCTCAGTACATGGTAAAAGGTTTATTCCTTCAAGCATGGACAGTTAGTAGATGAGAAGGCTATACTTTATTCCCAAGAGAATTTACAGTCCCACAAGGGAGCTGAGATATATATTACCATATATTACTATATTCCATAAAGCTGAATGTGATCATGGCACCAACAATGACAGTGGGATTCAGACAAGGGTGAAACAAAGGCTTTACATTAGAATTGTATTTTAGGAAACACTTTGACATGTATGTCTCATTACATGAGACACGGATTCCTGCTACAATCCAGTGAAATCGTTGAGATAGTTATTTTTTTATTTTTCTCTTTTAATTTTTATTTTGAAATTGTGGGGTACAGTTCAGGGTTAGGTATACAAATGTTCATTGTGCAGGTACCCTTATTGATGAGGTGTACCCCCCTTCCCCAGGTGGATATCGATTACTGTCAATCCCAGCTACCTACCCACCAACCCCCTCCCTGCAGTTTCCCACTACTTTCAATCCCTTTCCTACAGTAATATGGTAGTTGTTCAAGGTCCACTTATGAGTGAGAACATGTGATATTCATCTCTTTGTTTCTGTGAGAGATCACTCAGTATTATAAGCTCTAATTCCATCCACGTTGCTGCAAAGTTCATGATTTTGTTCTTCTTTATGGCTGAGTAATATTCCATTGTATAAATGTACCACATTTTTTTTATCCAGTCCTCTTTTGATGGGCAGCATGGTTGGTTCCCCCAATTACCAGTTGAATAAACTGAATTTCAGAGAGATGCATAATTTACTAAGTTTGCAGAGATACTACGTAACTAAGTCAGGACTGAATAAGCTCAGTAGGTCTTTTCACTCTGATTCAATGTTCTTTCTTTCATACATCTATACTACAGTGTGCAGGAAAATGGAGAAATCAAGGTGTAGCAACAGGAATGAAAAGAAAAGATGGTCAAGAAACTCAGAAGAGTAAATAGGTGTGACCAGGACCAGGGTTGTATAGCAGATTGAAGGAAGAAGAGGTTTCTACCTCATGTAAGCAAAACAAACAGAAAAGTTAAGGAGAACTGGAGATGATCCTAACGGGGCCTTAGAATTACAGTTGTAGAAGCATAAGTTAAGATGGAGCCAGTCAGATTTTTATTTATCTATTTATTTATTTTAATTTTAAAGATGTGGGGCACAATTCAGGGTTAGGTATACAAATGATCATTGTACAGGTAAAGTTTGGGCCTCCCTTTGGTCCCCACTTCACCTGGTTTGAGATCAGGTACCCTTATTGATGAAGTGTGTCCCCCTCCCTCCCCTGGCAGTTTCCAACTACTGCCAAACCCTTTCTTACAGTATTATGGTAATTGTTCAGGGTCTGCTTATGAGTGAGAGCATGTGGTACCCAGTTCTTTGCTTCTGTGCTCACTAAATAGTGTAGACTCTGAGTTCATCCAAGTCAGGTTTTTAATGCTCATCTGTGTACTTCTATCTGGCTATAGACTTATAGAAACACTGATCATGCAAATACACTACACATTTAGGAAGAGATGGGTAATCTCTGGGGCCCAAATCTAGTTTTTCTAAGATTGCATGGTGGTTGTTCAGGAAGGCCAAACCGTGAAGCGCAGAGAAACACCATCAGCAAAGTAACAACACTTGTCACTCGTGTGTGTGTGTGTGTGTGTGTGTGTGTGTGTGTGTGTGTGTGTGTGTGTTTCTCAACTCTCTGTAGAGTGGCAATTTCTGTTTCTGTGTTTGCTGTGGCCTCCTGTTTAAGGAGAAGTCATAGTGCTGCAAATTACCAGGGCAAGATGATCATAGCAGGAGACCAAAACAACCTTACCCTCTGCAAACCTCTCTCTTTTAATGTTCATTTAAGGTTATGGGGGAGCACAGTTACGGCATAGTTGGGTACGTAGGGAGGAAAAGGAGTGCATGGGCGGGAAAAGCATGGGGAAGGGATTCATTAAAGGTGAGGAGTGGTCATTGGTCTGGAGAAGCTCTTACAACTGTAAACATAGCTATGGTTCATTTGGCCACATCAATAGAGTCCATGAGAGGGAGAAAGAGGCCCTTAACGAGGGACTGGCTAAGAGTGGCTAGCAGTTGAGAATAGGGCATCTAAAGGGACTGGGCAAACCAGGGTTGTTTCCAGCTGTGGTTCGTACCCAAGGGACTTCAAGTCTGTGGATGGCTGACAGAGTTTGGCAAACTACAGCTCGCAAACCAAATCTGACCTGCTTCCTATTTTCAGATGGTCTGAAAGCTAAGGTTCGTTTTTACATTTTTAAATGGTTGAAATAAATGGTAAGAAGAATAATATTTTATGATATATAAAAGTTATATGAAATCCAAATATCAGCAACCACAGGTAAAGTTGTACGGGAACACAGCAATGCTCACTCCTTTCCATGCTGCCTCTGGCTGGTCTTTACACTACAGTGGCAGAGCTGAGTGACTGTGACAGAGATGGTGAGCCCTCAAACCCTAAGCTGTTTACTGTCTGGCCCTTTATAGAAAAAGTTTGCTGACCGCTGGGATATGGTCTGGGAGTTGAGCCATGACTTTTCACTGGAGTTCTCCAAGTCATAAGATGGAGTCCAGGATTTTATATATACATATATAATTGTTACTATTATTATATAAAGCAAGTACAGCTTTTGTAGTTAACCATCTCTTCAGTCCTAGGGAACATATGAACACCTTATCACCACCAAAGATCTTGCAGGTCAGACCACCCTGATTTCTACTCCTGCCCTGCTGCCTGTTTTGCTGCCTATGCATAACTTGAATTCCTGTCACGTGTTTGTCTCTGCCCCTCTGAAGTCCCATCATCTCCTGAAGTCGGGAGGTCTATGTCAGCAGGCATCCCCAACTGTCAGCCCTGGAGCTACAGATGACAGGCACTTGTAATGTGTGCTGGTTAGGCAGATCCCACCTAGTAAACTCATTCTTACACTACTTTCCCCTAAGCCTTTGGAGCCCTTATTCTGTGTGATATAAAGGAAATGTTGGCAACTCAAGTATAATGGAGACTTTGAATGAATCCTGGGTTCAATTAGTCAACAGAAAAAGCTGTTGGAGCCACTCCTAACCATTCAAATTAACTTGAAATCTAGAATCTCTGGTAAGTTCACTCATATTGGAGTGCTCGATCAGTACCAATTAATTAGGCTGGTTGATATTGTTGTTCCAATCATCTATATCCTTACTGATTTTCTGTCTACTTTTTCTATCAATTACTGAGAGAAGAGTGCACAACAAGAATATATAGGTTTACATATTTATGCCCTCAGATCTTTCTGTTTTTGGAGAATCAACCCCTTTATAATCTAATAATATCTTGTCTGAAATTAGAAAAGCAATTTAAACTTTTCTTGTTTAGTATTTATATATATATCTTTCTCCATCCTTTTATTTCTAACCTATATCTTTATATTTAAAGCAGATTTCTTATAATTAGCATAGTTGAGTCTTACCTTTTTACCTACTCCAGTAATCTCTATCTTTAAATTATGTGTTTAAATTGTTTACATCTCAAGTAATTATTCATGTATTTGGGTTAAAAGCGACTATCTTGTTGGCTGTTTTCAATTTGTCCATTTGCTTTTGTTTTTTACCTCTTCACTTTTTTTTTTTTGCCATCTCTGGGTTTAACTGAGCATATTTATGATTCCATTTTACGTCCCCTATTGAGTTATTTATATCGCTTTTAAAAACTTCTTTAGTGCTCCCCTAGGTTTCACAATATGTATTTTAAATTAATCTGAGTCTGCCTTTAAATAACACCATATCAGTTCAATCCAGAGTCAGGACCTTATAACAGTATGTTCACAAGTTCTCTTCTCCTACTCCTTGTGCCAATGTCGTCATACATTTCACTTTTGTATGTGCTATAAACACAAAATACATTGTTAGTGTTTTAAGTGGTCAACTTTTTTGCAGTCATTAAAAATAAGAAAAAGATTTTGTTTTATCTTTGTTTATTACATTCCCAGTGCTCTTCATTTCTTTGTGTAGATTCAAACTTCTCATTTTATTGTATTCCTTCGTCTTAAAGAATTTTAATATTTTTTGCAGTGTAGGTCTGCTGGCAATAAATTTCCTCAGCTTTTGTTTGTCTGATGAAGTATTTACTTTCCTTTCACTCTGAAGGATATTTTCACTAGTAAAGAGTTCTGGGTCGACAGGTAGTTTTTTTTCTTTAGCTTGTTAAAGATCTTACTCTATTGTCTTCTTCCTTGCGTGGTCAGACAAGAAGTCAATTGTAATTTTCATCTTTGTTTCTTTGTAATGTGTCTTTTTTCTTCAACTATGTTAATTTTTTCCTCCTTTTTCTTTGGTTTTCAGCAGTTTTGACTATTACATACTTTTTTTTTTTTTTGAGTTGGAGTCTCACTCTGTCGCCCAGACTGGAATGCAGTGGCCGCTCCCGGCCACCGCAGCCTCGCCTGCTGGGCTCTGGCAATCCTTCTGCCTCAGCCTTCCGAGTAGCCGGAATTATAGGCATGTGCTACCACGCATTTTTTGATTTATTGTAGAGATGAGGTCTCGCTGCCCAGGCGGGTCTCGAACCCGCGGGCTCAGGCAACCCACTCACCTCAGCCTCCCATAGGTGTGGGATTACAGGCTGCGCCACTGAGCCCGGAGGATATTACATTCTTTAGGTATGAAGTGTGGGTGCCTCTCTCTCTCTTTTGAAAAATTTGCTTGATGTTTTTTGAATTTTTTCGGATATGTGTTTTGGTGTTTGTTAATAAATTTGGAAAATCCTCAGTTATTGTTTTTAAAGATATTTCCTCTACTCCATGTACTCTGGAGTTCTTTTTATGCACATGTTAGACCATTTTATGTTGTCCAGAGCTCTTGAGTGCTCTATTTTTCCTTCTTGTTCTCTTTCTTTCTTTTTTTCTCTTTGTGTTTTACTTTGCATAATTTCTTTGACGTGTTTTCAAATTTACAGATTCTTTCTTTGGTTGTATTGAGTCTACTAATAAACCAACCTATCAAAGGCACTCTTCAGTGTGTTTATAATTTCTAGCATTTCCATGTCTTAGAGTTTCCATATCTGCTGAAACTATCTGATCTTATATATTATCTACCTTTTACATTAACATTTCTAATATATTCATTATAGCTAGTGTAACATTTTCCATACCCTATCTGCGTCTGGTTCTGATTGTTGCTTTGTCTCTTCAGACTCTTTTTATTTGCCTTTTTGTATGCCTCATACATTTTTGCTGAAATCCAGACATGTTAAATAGGGCATTAGATGCTGATGTAAATAAATGTTCTGCTTGGAACTGAGTGAAAGGTACCTAGAGAAACCCAGAAGAAACTTAGCTTATTCTTTAGTCTTTTTGCCTCAGTGTAACCATTAGAAAGCATTCAGACATTCTACTGCAGGACAAACAGCAGCCTATCCCATCCCCCCTAGGCAAATCTCCTTCAGATGCAAGACCTGGACCACCCAACCATTCATGGTTTAGCATAATAATTTCTAGTCAACTTTTGATTCCTTGTCAAGGCCAAAGTCATAAGAGTTTGTGAGTTGCAAATGTCTGAGTTTGTGAATTGCAAATGCCTAACAAGTCTCTTGCAGGAATCCGCCCCCCCCCCCCTTAGGGTTAATCTAATCAGCCCTCTGTGAACTACATGACACAGATAAGCCCCACCATGGTAGCAATCATGTGACTAACCCACCCATCTGCCTGCAGTCCATCACCTGACACCATCAGTACCTGCACTTGCCTGCCCCTTTGTGATGACGTAGAAGCAGACCACCACCCAATCACCCTAATGATCTTCCCCCATCAAAGGGAATGGCTAAAAAGACTCAACCACAAGCAGCCAGTGGCCATTGCCTTGCTCTTTGAGCTATAGCTGTTGCCATGCTTCCTGGCTTTGGCCCCCTCCACCACCTTGGGGAGGTGAATCTTCTTTCTTCCTTTTCTTTCTCTCTCTAATTTATTTTTAAATAAACTTTTCTTTCTTAACCTTTTTTTGTGTGTCACAATTCTTTGCATCTACTCAGATCTCTGGGTTCCCGGTGCACACCTCCAGCTTGCCGGCTCCGGTGGTGCTGTGCCCCTCTCCCCTGCACCTCTCACCTCTCCACCCTCACCCTGTCCGTGCCCTAACACTGAGCACACTCTTTCTTCTGCTTGGCCTTTAGTGTGAGGAGTTGTGTTACACTTGTAAGGAATTGGGCTGGGTGTAAAGACTGTTGTGGCATTGGTTACTCATCTGCACCAGAGGCGTCACATTCCTCTAGTGATACCTTGTTTAGTCTCTTGGCTTGTCTTTGAATCTTTTCTCTATCCTGCTCCTGAGTGAGCATCTGTTGCCTGCAGTGCTCCCAACTGTATCATTCTACTGTCTTGAGTTGATGCTTGTTAATATGGTGGTAGAGGATGGGGAAGGAAGTATCCTCTGATGTTCTGTGAATCTGAGGCACTGTGAACCTGGGTATCCAAGGTGTGGACTTCACAGGTGTTCCTGTCCTTCCTCCAGACACTATGCTTGTCCTATCTGGTATCCTTGCCCAGTCCTCACTCCCATGTCTCCCTCCCCCAGCTGTAGTAGGTTTCCACCCATACCCTCAAACACAGGTTTTGATGGCTCTCCTCATACACGCTGAGAATTTTCATCTTTTGTGAGTTTCGGGAGGATAGTCTAGTGGAGCTTATGCAGTGGTTGCTTTGTTGATCTCTCTCCAACTGCCCTTGGAGGAGGGCTTTCTCAGGATCCTCCCAGTCACCCTCTGAGAGTCAAGCGGATTTCTCAAAAGGGAAATCTACAAAAAGTGGGACCCCTCTGATATAGGGACCCACTAAAGTCCGTCCATATTGTCACAGCCCCTAGAGAAGGGCATGGCAAGGGTTCAAGCAACTCCTGCACATTCCTGAGCACATTACTGAGAGTCCCTTTGTCTTCTATGCACTCCCAGTAAGTAGCATCAGGGGACCCTAGATTTCTTTGCAGATTATGCCCAAGATGTAAATCCCTATTTATTACCTTTCTTAATAGTCTTAGGTTTGAACAATATAGTATCAATGTAATCGTTAAGTCTTGTGATGTGTATAACTTTTGCATCAATGTAACCAAGTCTTGTGAATTGTGTAACTTTTGTAATGCACGAGCAGCTTCCTTTACTCTAAAAGTCACTCTCTGGATGTAAAAATGCAGCTGTCACTTAAGTTCTATACAATGCTCTGCTGGCCACGTGGCTAATGTATAGGTACCCATGACTCTGAGCTATAAAAGTAGACTGTGAGGCTTGAAGAGTGGGCAGAACCATTTTAGAAAGACTTGGAGTCCAGCTCTGCTCCCTGGATTCAAATTCAGAAATAAACTTTCTACCAGTTCCCTGCCCTTTGATTTGTCAGTATCAAGGGAGAGCAGCTGATTGTGACGCAGACCATAACACGCCTTCATCTGTGTCCCCAAGGGTTTCACACTGTGATACTAGCCCACAGTTTGTTAAAATTTTCTAGTGAATCTCCTCACAGGTATATATGGCATTTGACAGCATCTATTCCAGGTAACAGATGATTAGGTCCTGTTTCTCCCTATAGGTGCTTGTCTCTCTCTAGTTTTGGGGTTAGTTGTTTGCCTGCGATCTTAATTCTTTGCTGGGTCAAGAAAAGTCATTAGTTTGCTGCTTGTCCATCTTTATTCCTGTTTGTCAGGGAAAGAGCACACTTTTTCTAGCTCTCTGTATCTCTAAACTGAAACTGGAGGTCTCTGTATTGTAAGAATTGAAACTATATAACCCCATACAGTGTAGAACTGAGGACTGAAACTATTTATCCTCCACACAGCCTACTTTCTACATGAATATGACTTTACTATTTCATTGTCTTTATTAGTATAGCTTTATTATCTCAAGATACTCTTGCCCAGGTAAATAACTTGATTGTTCACTGCAGGAACTTCCTGAAAGTTCCATCAATTCTTCGATGGAAAGCACCAACAGATAGTTTATGCCCTAAGATTCTGAAGCCCTCACCTCAAAATCCTCACCTTGTGGCTTCCACTCATATATTATGATCCTAAACTGTTTATGATGGTCCTTCTCCAATTTCAATCAAGACCAAATTTTAAGTTGCCTCTGTCTTATTATGCTTTATCTCTTGCCTATGTTTCTGTAGTGAAAGGACAGACTGAGAATGGGAAGCCATTTTTCATCTTGTTCTTAAACACTGACACAATGATGAGAAAGTAGAAGCTACGCTTTTGGAGAAATGCACACTTTAGGTATAATTAACTTTGTCAACTTTGTCTTTTCAGAAATAGACTTCCTGGTGTCATGTATCTCATAGTATCAATCAAGCTTGCCTAGAGTAAAGGGAATTTATAAGGCCTAAGATATCATACATTGGTCAAGGACTGTAAAAATCAGGAAACTTGTAATTACAGAAGTTATGACTGCTCAGAGGGTGAGCAGTTGGGGATTTGATCTTCCAGTAAATTGGGCACTACCCACAGGGAAGCAAAGGATCCCCCAAAGCTACCCACTGGGAATATCTAGGAGATAAGGGGAAGTGCACCGTCCACTAGCCCTAAGGAATGTCCTTTGGCAAGGTGCAGGAGAATTAGAATCCTTGTCACGCCCTTCTCTATGCGCTATGATAATGTGGGCAGACATTAATGGCTCCCTGTGTCACAGGATCTCCAAGACATCCACAGGTGGTTGACAAGGAAATCACAGCAGTCATGGCAGTCACGTGCAACATCTCCAAGAAAAGGATTTAAGCCAGGACTCTGAGGGGCTACGAGGCCACACTCACCTAGAGTGTAGGCCCACTCCCTGTCTGTGGCGGGTGAACTTTTCTTAAATAAATCTTTTCTTTCATCTCTGTGTGTCGCAATTCTTTGCAATCTACTAGGATCTCTGGGTTGCCAGTGCGCACCTCTGGCTTGCCAGCCCTGGCAGTGCTGCGCGCCTCCCCGCGCCTCTCCACCCTCACCCTGTCTGTCCCGAACCCTAACATATAGGCTCTCTTACCTCCTTATTTTTAGAAGCTCTTTGTATATTAAGGGTATCAACTCTTTATCTGTGATCTAAGTTGCTAATATTTTTTCTGATAGTCATGTGTCTACTTTATTATTTGTGAGTTGTTTTTTCCACACATTTTTAAAATTTAGTCAACTTTGTCAGTCTTCTTCCTTACCATGTCTGGATGTCAAGTCACAGTGACATTCCCCACATTCACAGTTTATAGAGGAATTACCTACATTTTCTTCAAGTATTTGTGTGGTTTTATTTTTGCATTCGTCTCTTACTCATGTTGAAAGTATCTTGATAAATAGAGTAATGGATATCATTTTATCTTTTTTCCATATGGCTGTTTATTCCTATTGCTGGAATATTATAAAGCACAACTCATTCTCACTGATTTGATATGCCACTGTGCTAATTCAAAAGGATATTTAATAGAAAATAGCAAGCTGATTCTAAAGTTCACATAGAAGATAAAATGTGTAGATTAGATCCTCTTCCAAAATATTTTTACCAAAAAATAACAATCAAGGGCATTTACCCTACAGAATGTCAAAATGAAATGGAAAAGTACAGAAAATAAAACTGTGGTATTGACATTGGACTACAATTAAAGATCAAAGATTATTTTTAAAAAATGAAGAGAGAGAGCTCGGCATAGTTGAAAATGAGGCTTATTGTAACGATGATATTTTAAATCTTTGGGGGAAGATTAGATACGATTTATTAGATTTTATCAAGACAACTAGCTATCCTTTTACAAAGATAAATTATTTCTGGTTTTTTTGTGTATGGAATGATAATGTCAGAGGAAATTTTGGGATTTCCCTTTTCATCCAGGATGTACTCGCTTAATGCCCCATATACTGATACTCCTTTTGGAGTGTCACCAGAATAACTTAGAAGGATCTGAGACTTAAAAGTATAAGCACTTTCAGTATATTGCTACGTGATGATGTAAGAATGAACACATGAGTGTGATTGATTGACTGGGGTGAACTAGAGAAGTGAGCTTGCAGGGTAATTCTGATAATAATCAGTTACACCCAGATAAGCTCTTGACAAAGGAAGTGCTTAACTAAAGAATAGCTTGCTCCCCAGCTGTGCTAAGTGCTCAGTGGAATGCTGGGAACTCCGGATGCAAATGATTTATGTCTCCTAACTGGAAGAAGTAGCTCCTAACCTTTGTGAGGCCCTCCGTCTGTCTTGCTGAGAAAACAGCTGATAGGTACAGTTGTGCAATGCCTTCTGGCTTCCCCACCCCTACTTCCAGCTCTCTGAGCCAAGGCATAGCAGAAGGCAGCAATAAAGTAAGTTTAGGTTTTTTTTTTTTGAGTTGGAGTCTCACTCTGTCACCCAGACTGGAATGCAGTGGCCGCTCTTGGCCACCGCAGCCTCAACCTGCTGGGCTCTGGTGATCCTTCCACCTCAGCCTTCCAGGTAGCTGGAACTACCGCCCGGATAATTTTTTTTTTGATTTATTGTAGAGATGAGGGTTCACCAAGTTGCCCAGGTGGGTCTCGAACTCACGGGCTCAGGCAATCCACTCACCTCAGCCTCCCAAAATGCTGGAATTACAGGCTGAGCCACTGAGCCCGGCTCTGGTTTTGTTTTTTAAAGCTGTTTATGTAAGTGTATGTTCTTTGTCATTAGGTTTAACTCAACAAAAAAGAAACAAGATACGCTATAGTGCTATAGTGAAACTGCATACATTGAAGGATTTTGAGAAAACCTTTAAGAAGGTGAATGGGTGGAGAGTAGGAAAGTAGAAAAAGGTGGCAACTAGAGGAAGATTTAGGAAAAAGGGAGGGTCTTTTTCCTAAATCTCTCCTAGAGGCGAGAGTGATTTGTGGCAGTTTATGCTATTTTTAAAATGACTTAAAATGGAGGAAAAAATTCTCTCCACCATGTCATTGACGACCTTAATGTCAATGACCATTTAACCTACTGGTTCCAGACCTTTCCTTCCTGATCCTTCAACTCTGTGTGGGACTTTAGCCTTATCTGAAATGTCTTAATTCCTTAAAAGGAGAATTCATTATTGCATATTTAGTGAATAATTGGAAACTAATTTAATCCCACATTCCGCAGTAGAAGAGAGATGCAAGTTATAAAGGGTGAGGTCAGTCATTGCCTTGCTAAGCTATGGTGTGGCCGTGTGCTCTTTGAGTTATGGCCAGGCCGTGTTTTCTTAAGCATTGGCCCTCTTCCCTCCCTTGGGTAGGTGAATCTCCTCTTTTCTCTCTCTCTCTCTAATTTACTTTCTGAATAAATTGTGTTTTTAATCTTAAAAAAAAAAAAGGATGAGGTCAGAGCCTAGATGACATGATGATCAGTGTTGGATAGAGAGGAAGCCAGTGGTGTGCACATCTTCCTGCTCTCTGGGCCTCCCTTCGGAATGCCCTTTGCAGACTTTGGGAATTGGAAGAGTTCTCAAGTTTCAATGAAAGGAAGTGTGGCCAGATGCCCTTTCCACCTTTTCATCAACTAAATTTGGGGGCCTGGTTGTGTGTAGCCATTTCTGGGAAGCCATCACGCTGAATTCTGCACATGAGTGTGCCTCGTCTAATCTGAACCTGGAAAAGTTGTTCCCAGGTTAACTTGCCATGATGGCCTGGCAGGGATGTCATGGCCTAAAGAACTTAGAATAGAATGGACAAGTTAGATCATCTGCTGAGCATCAGGGAGTTTGGAACAGAGAGGCGGCTGAAATGTGTGTTAGGAAAAGTTGCTGACCAACTATCTAAAAGAACGACCTTTTAGCACTGAGGTCCCAGCTGAAGCTTTTAGCATCTTCATTTCCCGTTTTATTTTACCCTAAATGTCCCAGTTTCGTTTACTCATTAGCACTTAGTCCTACTGAAAAATGATTATGTGTCTGAATTTCCCCAGGGTTGTTATTTCAAACAGCTTGCCTATGATATCAGTGATTCAGGAACAGTCAATATTTGTACTGCCCTTTGTTACTTAAAGGTTACAAATCATTGTCTATCAGAGAAAAATATAAGCAGTTGCCTGTTACCTGAATGTGCTTATTTTTTCTATTGCAGACATTATATTAGTTTTTCCTTTTTCTATTCTTTTCTCTCTCTCTCTTTTTTTGAAGAAGCCAAAGTAGACTAGCTAACTCAACACAGTGATTAAGAACACAGTTTCTGGAAGAAGACTCTCAGGGTGTGAATCTCAAATTCATTCACTGTTATAGCTGTGTGACCTTGCAGGCCGTCCAACTAATACAATCCTGGCAAAGTACTTTGCACAATGCCAGGATCTAGTAAACGTTGAATATATCCTGGCCATATATAATGTCTGTGAGTCACTAAAAAATAAATCAGGACTTTAGAGCTTGAAAGGGACACTTGGGCACTTGAGATCATTTATACTAGGATAGCTAATATCTGGCTTGTTTTCCGTCATCCTTTCCCATGACAGACATTACTAATCAACCCCAGTGTTCTTTCCCACTGATGTCCATAGGATCTTGAACCCAGCATTTTTATCTTGTCACTATCAATTGATTGGAGCTGTTTCTTGAGATGAAACCAATCTACCACCCCAGTTTGTTCTCAACAAGCAAGGAAGTGATTTTTTTTTTTGAGTTGGAGTCTCACTCTGTCACTCAGGCTGGAGTACAGTGGCATGTTCATGGCCACTCCAGCATCGACCTGTTGCACTCCAGCAGTCCTTCTGCTTCAGCCTTCCAAGTAGCCAGAACTACAGATGTGTACTACCATGCCCTGCTAATTCTTTCATTTATTGTAGAAATGAGGTCTCTCCAAGTTACCTGGACTGGTCTTGATCAGTCAATCCACTTGCCTCTGCCTCCTAAAGTGCTGGGATTACAGGCTGAGCCACCAAGCCCGGCCAGAAGTGATTTTTCTAATGTGACTAAGTAGTTTAGCATCAGAACCTGCACAAAAATCCAGTCTCTTGTGTTATAGTTGATTATACTCATCTCTGTATATAATTTATTGCTTTCTATAATATAAAATCTTAAAAGAATCTTTAAAAAAATGAATATCCTTTGAAGGAAAGGGGTATTTGAAAAAAAACTTTGTGGATTGAAGAAAATTAGAAATGAAAGCTATTCTTGTCCATAGTTTAACTCTTCAATCTTGATTATTGTCCATGGTTTGGCTGATGAAAGAAATTAAGCAGACTGCAGAAAACATACATTGTGCACCATTGTAAGAGACTGTATCCATTCCCTTATGCAACAAACATAGACTGGGCAAGTGGCTCATGCCTGTAATCTCAGCATTTAGGGAGGCTGAGGCAATAGGATTGCTTGAGTCCAGGAGTTCGAGACCAGCCTGGGCAATATAGTGAGACCTCTTCTTTACACAATATTAAAATGTTAGCTGGGTGTCGTGGCACATACCTGTCATCCCAGCTACTCAGGAGGCTGAGGTGAAAAAATTGCCTGAGCTCAGGAGGTTGAGGCTGTGGTGAACCTAGAGCATGACACTAGACTCCAGGATGGGAAACAGTGAGAATTCAACCAATTAAAAAAAACAAAAACCAAAGCAAAACATATGTTTGATGCCAGCTTTGTACCAGGTACTATGCTAAGTGCTGAGAAGGTAAAGTTGATACAAGGTCAATATGACCTTGACCCTCAGTGAGCTCTAAAAACAATAGCAGAGGCAAATTTAAACACAACTGGATGTATCAGCAATGTGCACTTTGGAAGTTGGCATGTCCTCAATGACCACAACTTCATGCCTAAACTAAAATAAATAAATAAATATATAGGGGACTGTGAGAATAAAGTGGTCCATTCCACCCAGAGGGATGGGAATCAGTGAAGGCTATTTGACCTGGGAATCTTTGAGAAAAAATAACCTCATAACCAAGAGAGTCTGAAAAATGTTAGTAACCATTACTGGCAAGCATTTTCGAATGATGAATTTTGTAGTTGCATTTTTGAAAGATGAATTATTTGTGGACTTCAATTTACTTCATTAAAAATTGGTCTTCACCACTTATGTAACCAATCCTGATTTGTATCCCACATCTTTAAAAGAAAAAAGAAATTAAAAATTGGTCTTCATAGACCATATGGCTTTGTTAAGGGCAGGCCATGGTAAAGGTCAATGTCACTGCCGGTATAAGACCAATGGAACAAAGTAATATTTACCATGATCACATTTTTGGGAGCAGATTATTTTGTATATTTGCCTGAGGGGAACATATACTTCCTGATCTAACAGACTCTCCTTGTGTGTCTGTAGGGCTGATGTCAGGGAGTTCACAGTCTGACCCTGGGTGAACCATGTAAGGCCCAAGACCGCATGAAACTACCTACAAGACCAAACTGATGCTTCACCCTGTTTGACGTCATGGCCTTAAAGTCAAATTTGCTTACCCTCAACTTCTTTGTGGTTAAACACACTCTGGTTATTGTTCTCTGTTTAGGTAAGGAAGGAAGATAAAGGGCCTCTATCCTGAAAACCTAGGTTATAAACAGACTCATAGTGGCTACAGACCAACCATCCAGATGCCCTTGGACAACTGGTGGCCATTAAAACCCAGAGCCAAGTAGGTCACTCAACCTGTTAATGCTAAAGTTGGTACACCAATTTATAAAAGTGTTTTTCCACTCTCCTTGGCAAGGATGAGGGGAAATGCCTTCATTTTCAGGCCAAGGAAATCAACTTTGCCTCGAGCTCCACATGTAACGAAAGGTTCTACACAATGTAGGCCATAACAAAATGCCATGGGCTTTGATTCTCTACTGAATCAACACTATGAAGAGATACTAACCCAGTTTCCATGTCGCTTTCACCTTGTCTTTTAGAATTTGGATTGCTTAGGTTACTGCAGAAGCTAAGACACAAGGGTTCCATTGGGTGAAAGACTTGGTGTGAATTGCTTTTATGCTCTATTAGAAGCCATTGAAATAAAATTGAGGGCTGAGTCTGGGATGTTCTTGGGTAGTATCAGACATAGATTGCACTCTATCTTAGAAATTTGGCTAAAACCACATGTGTTTACCCAGTGGTAGCTCTTAGTGCCTGGTGGTAGTGACTGAGACCACCATGGGAGTAGGGACACAGATAGAAGGTAAGATGGATTTGTAGAAATGATGCATTGTGGTGTACAATCTGGGGTTGTTGGGGAGTGCACTGAGGTGCATGGGAACTCTGGGCAGGATAATAGTTGGGAGCTCCTTCGAGGAGCTGCAGAGCATTTATTTAGAGGAGCACCAGCCTGGAGGATGATCAGTGAAGCAGATGTGTTACACTGAGAGCCTGTCCTCTTTGGTCTAGACAAGTCAACTCTGGATCCAAATATGTACATCCTACTCAGCAAAGCAAAACTGCAAGTACAGCTGAGATCTTCCCTGTTGTCACCTGTAAGAAACAAAATGACTCATTTTCAAAATGGTGTCTGATTATCTCACGTTCCAGTTCTTCATGCCTTTTGGTGGGCCTTTTATTTGAAAATTGGTGGGATCCAATCAAACTCAGGACTACCTGTGATGTCACATATGTAAAATAGGTGACTTCTTGAACCAATCGACATGTGATATGTAAAACAGGTAACTTTCTAAACCAATCAAGCACATAATCTAGGCAACATCTAGGAAAGAATGTGACCTCTGTGGTACTTAGCCAATGAAGAACCAGGGGATGAATTTGCGTTTTAGGGCATAAATACACTGGCTGTGACTGCCTCGGTGTGCCTGCTCACCAGAGACACCTGTTCTTGCAAGAGTGATAGTAAAAAGAGCTGCTTCGCTCTACTGATCTCTGAGTCTCCTTGTCATATTTTGATAAAGAAATTGAGGAGGATCATCTTCATCTTCCACATCACCAGAGCACATCCCTTGGGGTTTTACACCCCACATCGAGCAGCTCATAACCACATACAGTTCTGGCAGGAGTCACCTTGGCTAGGATGTTCCCCACATCATGGTATTTCTAGTGCAGCCTCAGGGCTGTGCTGAGGGGAGAGGCAGTAGTGCCAGGAAAGGAAAGCTGGCAGGACCACTCTTAGTGTGCCTGTTAGCTCAGCCTCCAGGGCAGGGTGCCCAGCTACATGTGATGGGCAGGGCTGAAAGAGAGTCCTAAGAACAGAGGAGTGACCAGAAGGTTATAGGGGCCAACTCTGTCTGTGGGCCTGTGCTCGCCAAACTACAGGTTGGTTGTGCGAAGTGCCCACGAAAGACGCAATTTTAAAATGTGATAAAACATAATTTAAAAAGAAAAGTGAGCCTCAACATTCAGAGCCTCTCATACTGATAGAGACCCGCTAACATCTGTCCATATTGCCACAGTCGTTAGAGAAGGGCGTGGCAAGGGTTCAAGCACTCGTGCACATTCCTGAGCACATTACTGAGAGTCCCCTTGTCTTCTCCCAGCAAGTAGCTTCAGGAGACCCTTGATTTCCCTGCAGACTACACCCAAAGGTGTAATCCCTATTTACTCCCTTTCTTAATAGTCATAGGTTTGAACAATATAGTATCATTGTAACTGTAAGTCTTGCAATTTGCATAACTTTTGCAATGCATGATGTCTTAGGCCTTGTAAACTTCCTTTACTCTAAATGTCACCATCTGAACGTAAAATGCGACTGTAACTTAAGGTCTATGCGATGCTCTGCTGGTCACATGGCTAATGTATAGGTACAAACAACTCTGGACTATATAAGTGAACTGCAAGGCCTGAAGGGTGGGCAGAACCTCTTTAGAAAGACCTCGAGTCCAGCTGTCCTCCTTGGATTCAAATTCAAAAATAAACTTCTTTCTACCCATTTCCTGTCCCTTTGATGTATCATTATCAAGAGAGAGCTGCCCAGTGTTACTCATACCGTAACAATATTATAGTCTAACCAAAGGAGAATTGCCAGCACACTGGATTTGAATTTTGATCCTTTTATAGTGCGCATTCAAGAGTAGGATCATGCCAAGAAATTTCTCGACACTGAGTGGAATCAGCAAGAAGCTTATAAAGGTAAAATCCGCAAGTGGGCTACATAGCAGGGGTTGAGGGTACAAGGAACTCAAAACAAAAGGAACAATCTCTTGGATTTCAGTTAACAAGGCATACAATTACATGGAACTTGTGGCTGGGGAGTTTTTAAATGGTCAGCAAGAATGGTCAGTGTGAACAGCTCAGGGGAACAAGGCTGTAGGTCTGTGGTCATGGGAACTTTACAACAATCATACGTATGCACTGGAGGGGTCATTTTTAGATCAGGCAGACAGCTAAGATGAAGGATTTTACATATGTGAAGCAAGTTATTGCAATTATTTTACATATTTCGTTAACTATTTTAAACAATATTAGCAACAAGCGTCCATGTTGAGTTTTGACAGCTGACTTTGTGCCACTTTCTTCCCTTCGGACGTCACTCACGTGGCACGTGTTTACAGAGCACCTGCTCTGTTCCAGGCACGGGTAGTGCAACAGTGGAAAGGATAAGCCAAGTCTCTGCTTTCTTGGAGACTACATCAGGCAATAATAAATAAAGACAGAAGTATATATTGCATAAAGTGGTATTTAGTCTCCCTCCCCGTCAGGGGAGGGAATAAGGAGCCAGAGAGAGAGAGGTGATCCTTGCACAGTTCACCTCTTGGGGTTTGGAGCATGAAGTCTCTCTAGAGTGTGGCCAATCCCTCAGTCTGACCCTGAGTATTTTGGAGAGCCTGTTTCTCTAGAATGGTTGGGCTCACCATGGGAGGGATGAGAGGCAACTCACACTTCAGCTTCCTGCCCCTCCCTGACTCTTCTGTACCCTTCCACTCTGGACAGCAACTGTGGAAAGATGATGGGGCTTCTCCACTGTCACACGTGACACTGTGCTGGACAGCAGAGCCATCCTTGTGGTCAGTGAGATGACAATGACCCTGGTCCTGTCCTCTGCTGGAGGGACTTCATCTCTGGTGACCAGACTGATAACAGCTGGATGATTCGAGGGAGGAGATAGAGAGGGAAGGGAAGAAGCTGCGTGTCTAGCTGGTGGGGGCATAGTCTAGAGGGGCTTGGGGAGGGACGGTTAAGGGTACAGTGTTACCTTTTGGGGGTGATTTAAATGTTCTGCAATCAGAGTTATGACTGTACAACTTTGTGACTATAGTAAAAACCATTGAATAGTACCCTTTACTGTAGCAGGAATCTTCCATAGAGAGACGGGACACCGAGGTTTCTTTGCCAGAAAGTAGCGTTTATTCGTGCCAGCACCAGTTCAGCAGATTCATATCCAAAGGCTGAGCCCTGAACGCATTGGGGCACTGCTTTACATACCTTTTTAACTTCCCTTTACATTGTAACCCCTTTGTCTTTCTTATAAGGTAACATATTGGCACCATACAACTGGATTGGATTTTCCATAGCTTGGGGCTAACATTAGTCTTACACATTGATTGCTTTTACATAATCATCTCATTTACATGTCCTATTTGCTGATTGGTTTACAGATTACTATTCTGATTGGATTCCACCAAAAGTTTAAACGTGCAGCCCGCCAGAGTAGAAAGTCCAAGAAAGAGGTAGAACAAAGAATCAGGAAGTAACTTATTTTCCCTTTTTCTGCTTTTTCAGAAGAACTCCTGCCTCATTACACGGGGGAATTTTATAGTTTATGAATTATGACTCAATTAATAAAAACAATACTAAATTTAGCAGAAAAGGGGGGCAGAGAATTTGTCTTCTGCCTTCTTCTCAAATTTTTTTCATCACATTACAGCCACATTAATTATATTATGATGTTAGCCTTAGCTCAAACTCCTGGCCTTAAGCCATCCTCCAGCCTCTCAAATTGCTGGGATTACAGGCATGAGCCACCACACCCACCCCATGTTAACCTTATCTTCCATCAAAGGAAAACAACATAAAATCAAAACCATTTGACCAATTTTGCCCCAGGGTTTCTGGGAACGCTGTTTCCACTTTTACTTTAGGCTCAGACACTTAATCCCAGTGCAGTTAAAAATAAGAGCCATGCACTAACAGGAAGTCAGACCAACACCAGGACACAATAGCATGCGCGGGGATGACCCTAAAAACAACATGATTCTGAATCACTGGCATGATGAGTAAGTGAAAAGAAGGCAAGTGGGGTTACAGTGTTGCTGAAGGTGAGAGCGGAATTTTGTTTCCCAAACCCGTGTTCTGAAAGGCCTGAGAGGGCAAGCCATTAAATTCAGAAACCCCACACTTTAAACACACCGTGGCAGCACCAGCTTGATGGGAGAGGGAGGGAAGCGCATTGTGCTGAAAGTAAAGCTCCAGGGGACAGGATGAAGTGGGCTTTCCCACTGCTTCTTGCCACTGCAGGAAAACCTGGATGCCAGTGGGAACTTCCCAAGGTTCACCTCTGGAATTACTGGAAAATTCAGCAAAGAAAACTTCTGGCTGTGCAGCTTGCACCCACAAGACCTAAGGGGAGTCGTGCCTCCTCCCTGAACCTCTGTTTCTTCATCTTTAGAGTGGGTATATGAATAGTTTATTCTGGGTAAGGTCATAACAAAGATTCAGTGAGATACGGTTATGGTCAGAGTAATGCTCGGCTGCTCTTCCTTGATACTGATAAATCAGAGGGCAGGGAACTGTAGAAAGAAGTTTATTTCTGAATTTGAATTCAGGGAGCAGAGCCGGATGCGAGTTCTTTCAAAAATGGTTCTGCCGGTACCCTTCAGGCCTCACAGTTCACTTTTATAGTCCAGAGTTGTTGGTATCTATACATTAGGGTACCAACAGAGGGACCAGCAAAGCATTGTATGGGACTTAAGTTATAGCCGCAGTTTACATTCAGATAGTGACATTTAGAGCAAAGGAAGTTTACAAGGTCTAAGACATCATGCATTGCAAAAGTTATACACATCACAAGACTTATGATTACATTCGTACTATATCGTTCAAACCCATGACTATTAAGAAAGAGAGTAAACAGGGATTTACCACGAAGTCAAGGGTCCCCTGAAGTTACTTACTGGGAGTGCATGGAAAACAGGGGCACTCTTAGAATGTGTTCAGGAATGTGCAGAAGCGCTTGAACCCTTGTCATGCCTTTCTCTAGGGATTGTGGCAACATGGATGGATGTTAGCGGGTCTCTGTATCAATATTGCATATGCACACTGCCTGACGCATGAAAATGTCAACAATATGGTAGCTATTCTTGGCTATGAGGTAGCCAGGGGCAGCATTATGTCCTGATTTAACTGGTAGAGAAACTGCAGCCAGAAAGAGTATTTCACAGCTTCTTAGGGGAAGAACTGAATAAAGACCTGACCAATAGACTGTCAACGTTGTCTTGAGGATAATACACAAACTAGGTACAAAACAAAGCCGAATATGGAGGCTCCCAGAGCCACTCTCCAGAGAACCCATGCTTCTACCTGTCTCTCCTGCCTTGTCCTGAAAGCACAAGCTGCCTCATGACGTACTACCCTGCTCAAAAATTGTACTGGTTGCCCTTTCCTTTCAGGAGAAGTCCCAGGCTCTCTGCTTGGTGAAAAAGGCCCTTCAGAGACTGACCCTCTTCACTGTCTGTCCTTTCTTTCCACTGCTCCTTGCCTTTGTCCTTTCCTTTTGAGCCAAGCATATTAGCCTGCATACCTTTGTACAGCAGGACCCTCTGCCCAGACTGCCCTGTCCTCTTACCCAACATCGGCTCCCTCATCCGCAAAGGTCTATTTCAAATGCTGCTACTCTGAGAAGCTTCTTCATCCCCTGGCCCTGTTACAGCACTCCTGCACTTCAACACATCAGTGACTCCTCCTTAAGTCCCGCAACTAGGTCCCAGAAGCCCCTGGCGTGGCAGAATTTTGCAGTTAAATAACTTAAAGCCAGCTGGGTGCAGTGGCCCATGCCTGTAATCCCAGCACTTTGGGAGGTGGAGGTGAGAGGATTGTTTGAGCCCAGGGGTTGGAGACCAGCCTGGGCAACTTGGCAAGACCTTGTCTTTACAATAAATCAAAAATTAGCCAGGCATGGTGGCGTGCACCTGTGGTTCCAGCTATTTGGAAGGCTGATGTGGAAGGATCGCCTGAGCCCAGCAGGTGGAGGCTGTGGTAACTGTGGGCTTGCCACTGCACCACAGCCTGGGCAACAGTGAGACTCCAACTCAAAAAAAATTTTGTCCAATAAAGATAGAGTCAGTATGACTAAAATCTAGAATTAACTTAGGTTTGAAGAGAATTATAGAAAGTATAACCAGTACTGTCTTTATTTGGTTCAGAGCAGAATGAATCGCATAGGCATGAACCTATTGTTTGGGGTAGGTGGCATAATTAATGTTTGCAGGTGACAGAAAGCACAACTGTTTTTTAAATTTTGTCATTCTATCAAGGTTAATAATTTACAGAATAAAAAACATAGGGACCAGGAAATTGAAGCTCAAGACAGGGGGAAGGAATGGAAAAAAAATTAAACAGTGTTGAATAAGTTCATATCTTGGTTTTGGCAAATTGCATGAAATAAGATTGGCATGCCTATTAGTCATCTCAGGAATTATGGAAAATAGGAAAGTACTAAAAAATTGTAGAGAGGGTCGCACTGCCCTCATTGTCAAAAAAGGAAATAAGTTGATGTCTAGAAATTCTACAAATAATTTTTCAATGCTTTGTGAACTTTCAGTCCAGTGAGGAGAAACTCACTCAGGAGTCAACAGCGATTTATTATAAATTGTGCTCAACGAACTTTATTATCTTTTTTAAAGAGGACTATTGATAGGTCAGATTAGGAGTGTGCACTAACCATAGCATATCTGAATTGCTAGAGGGTATTAAACAGACTCTTTCTTGATACGTACCCAAGTTGGAGAAATGCTTATTGAATGAACCGAGTTCCATTAATCTGTAGCTTTTTGAAAGATGGAACCTAAAACATTGTTGATTGATAAATGGATGGCAGACTGGAAGATTTCTAGGTGTACACTGTAGAGTTTTTAACCTCAAATGGTCATGTTTGATGTTTATGTCAGTGACTTGGCTACAGATTGCAGGCCTTATTAAGTTGAAGATACATGGAAAAATATATGACAGTGAGTTTGGTGGTAGAGTGAGGATATGCAATGATTTCAGCAATGTAGAACTGATTTTAGCAAGATGGAGTATCATGGATATAAATATAAAGTCTTGCATTTAAGCCTTTTAAGCCTTTTTTTAAAGATTGGAAAATATAGTTTATTTGGAAAATAAATTAGAGATAGAGAGAGAGAAAGAGAGAAAAGGCTCACTTTCCCAAGGTAGGGAAAGGAGCCCCAAAGCCAGGAAGCATGGCGATGACCATAGCTCAAAGGTCACATGGCTACTCCAGAGGCATTTAGGCTTTAAACATGAACATCCTAGTAGAAAGGGGGAGACATGAGGCCCAACAGCTGTTCACAGACAAGTGACCTAGGAGTGTGATCAATAAGCAGCTCTGGCAGTGTGTTTTGTCTACTGGAGAAAACTGAATTTAAACCTCAGCACCTTGATGGAAATATTAGTACCCCATAACCAGAAAATAATTAACAACTATTTTTAAAAAATAGGAGCATGGTGTCTGGATGTAAGATATTCCATTCTGGTTTTTTTTTTTGCTGGGCAGACAACATGCAGAGCACTGGTTCAGATTGAGGTGCTGCAAGTATGCCAAGGAGACGCTGTACACCAGAGGTTGTCACAGAAACAGACACTGGGATGAACTGGAGCCCTGAAAACATTTCTGAAAAGTCATTGAGGGTGCTAGGAATGTTTACCTTCAAAAGGAAAAGACCTAGGGGAAAATGGGAGATGTTTTCAAAAGCCTGAGTAAAATGGTCAGAACTAGAGGTGTCAGCCTGTGCAATATGGCAAGACCTTGTCTTGACAAAAAATATCAAAACATTAGCTAGACATGGTGGCACATGCCTGTAGTCCCTGCTACTCAAGAGGCTGAGGCAGACGGATCGCCTGAGCCCAGGAGGTCTAGGCTGCAGTGAGCTGTAATTGTGCCACTGCACTCCAGCCTGAGTGACAGAGTGAGACCACAACTAACAACAATAACAAAAGAACTAGAGGTGAGTGAGATTTGCACAAGGAAAGGAAGACCTTTCTGATGGTCAGAGCTATCTGAAAATGGAAACAGGTACGTACATAATAAGCTCCCTGGCACAGGACCTATCAGATAAACAAGGCTGGATAATCTCTTACAGAGGATGTGGCAAAGTGATTTTGCAGACCTGGTAGGTGTTGAGCTTGGTGGCCTGGCTGCCGTGGCTTGCCCCTTAGTGCCCATGGATTTCTGAGAGGCTAATGACTTTGTTCACTGCATATCTCTTGTGCCTGCAGCTGTCCTCTTTGCCATCTGTGGGGACACTGGGCCTTCTTGGTCTCTGACCTTTGTTTCTGCTTGTCTATTTGTTCTTGGACCCATTGCTCGCTGGACCTGAGAGCCAACTGTGGGGCTCAGGGCAGTGAGCACTTGCTTGAGGTGTTGAGAGTCCTTGGGTGAGCAATGGTGCTCCTCACAGGGCAGGGAGGTAGTCAGGCAAATGTGACAGGAGCAGGTAACATGGTAGCAGAGACTTGAGGACCAGAGGCAGGGACCAAGCTAAAGTTGGGATCTAGAGCTGGGCTCGGTGGCTCAGCCTGTAATCCCGCGCCTTTGGGAGGCTGAGGTGAGTGGATTGCCTGAGCCCGCGGGTTCGAGACCCACTAGGGCAGTGAGACCTCATCTCTACAAAAAAATCAGCAGGGCATGGTAGCGTGTGCCTGTAATTCCGGCTACTTGGAAGGCTGAGGCGGAAGGATTGCCAGAGCCCAGCAGGTCGAGGCTGCGGTGGCTAGGAGCGGCCACTGCACTCCAGTCTGGGTGACAGAGTGGTACTCCAACTCAAATAAATAAATAAATAAATAAATAATAAATAAATAAATAAAGTTGGACTCTGAACTCCAGGGATATTCATATAAATACCAAGACTGGAGGGTCTGTAAGGGATTGTGGTGCAGTTCATAGAGCTAAGCATTAGGAATCCAGTTTAGATGGGACCAGAGCAAAAGTGAGTGGGGGTCATGGGAATGGCCTAGGTGACCTTTATGCGCTGAATGGGTGGGACACATGGATGGGGTTGGGAAAGTTGGACTAAGGGGCCAATAGGAGGGCAGACATTGGAGAAAGGCAGTGCCGCTGACCAAAGGCCAACAGGTCCTTGATCTGGGTCAATGCGTGTGGTTGATGGTAATGGAAAGGGTGAGCCATGAGAGAGCTGAATGTTTATTGTTCCTTGACAATCAGAGAGTGAAATGAGGTCAGCCCAGAGAGTGGAGACAGTACACGCAAGCGTTGAAGTCCGAGTGACTCAGGTTTGAATCCTGTCTCTGTCACTAGTTAACCGTGTGTCGTCAAGTAAGTCATTTAGCCCCGCAAGCCTCTGTGTCCTCTAGTCTAAAGCAGATGATAACATCAATGCTCATGTTGCAGAGAGGAGGAAGTGGGATCTCAGATGCGAAGCACATGCCTAGCACTGAGTGAGCCCTCAAAGCAAGTTTGTATGGGCTCCTCTTCCTTTCCCTGCTTTCGTCTTTTTCTTTCTTCTTTTTCATTTATTTCCTCAACTGTGATAGGCTGGCATAAGCTGAGGCAGTGCCCCATTTCCAGGCAGGGTCATGGACAAACACTCTTGTAAAAGAGGCTGACAGAGAGGGAGGGACCAGAGTCGGCAGCTATGTGGCTGGAAGGTGGTGGCCACTAGAGTTGTCCTTCTGGGCCCAACAATGCAGTCGAACACTCCCTTGTCCCAGGATAGAATGTCTCCAGCAACATAGTGGTCATACCTAACGGCTCTTTGCCCCTCAGGAAAACTCCAGGGGAGTTAGTTCAACTGGGATTTGTCTGTCTTTCCAACTCACATGTCAATGTGTCTTTAGACTCCTGTTTTCTTGCCGTTTTCACATTTCCTTCCTTCTCAGACTAACCCCACATCCCTTGGCCAGTGGACAGACAGCAAACTACTTTGCTTTTTCTTTATTTTATTTTGAGTCGGAATCTTGCTCTGTTGCTTAGGCTGGGGTGTAGTGGCACGCTCACGGCCACCACAGCCTCCACCTGCTGGGTTCAGATGATTTTTCTGCCTCAGCCTTCCAAGTAGCTGGAACCACAGGCGCGTGACACCATACCCGACTAATTTTTTTGATTTATTGTAGAGATGAGATCTCGCCATGTTGCACAGGCTGGTCTCAAACCCCTGAGTTCAGGCAATTCTCTTGTCTCGGCCTCCCAAAGTGCTGGGATTACAGGCTGCTTTCCTCTTTTCATAAACATCCAGGTTTTATATTTTTAGGAATGCCTTGGAAAAATATATACCTCTATTCAAATGAAATAAATAATCTTAAGAAACAAAATCTTAAGCCGGGCTTGGTGGCTCAGCCTGCAATCCCGTGCCTTTGGGAGGCTGAGGTGAGTGGATTGCCTGAGCCCACGGGTTCGAGACCCGCCTGGGCAGCGAGACCTCATCTCTACAATAAAATCAAAAAATCAGCCGGGCATGGTAGCGCATGCCTGTAATTCTGGCTACTTGGAAGGCTGAGGCGGAAGGATCGCCGGAGCCCAGCAGGTCGAGGTTGCGGTGGCAGGGAGCGGCCTCTGCACTCCAGTCTGGGCGACAGAGTGAGACTCCAACTCAAAAAAAGAAAAGAAAGAAACAAAATCTTAAATTGAAATGTATTAATATGTTTAGGGGTCATCTCCCCTCAAAACATGAGGGAACATATCACCACAGAACTGATATACACTGCGTGAATGACAGAAAGCTTCCTCCTCATCTTACACAAGGTTTAGGTCTTCCTAAATATAGGCGCAATATAGAGCAGTGACTACTTGCATATGAAGACATAAGCAAAACATTGTTCCCCCAAATGATTAGGACTTGGAAACCTAATAAGAAATGATTTAGAAAAGCAAAGAGAGAATCTGATTGAATTCCAGGCCATTTGGGGGTTCCTGGAGCCAAGAGTATAGCTACAGTCTAAGCCTAAGGAGTCCCAACACATCAGTGAGCGTAACCCTTAGTGTCTGATGGTGACCTTGGGCTGGGCCAGGGACAGGACCTGAATTACTAGCTGATGGGTTTACATATGCATACTGTGTGCAGCTTTTTGGCCACCTTCTCTGTAAGTCACAGTTTTGACCTTGGATGAATCCATTATTGTTAGAACTGCCAACCTCTGTATCACCTTATTCCTCTAAATCTACCACTCAGCCTGAACAATACTTCTATCAATGTGTCTCCTTAAATTGCTACAAAAGCACCTCTTGAGAGAAGGAACCCAATGGGCATGACTGTCCTCTGCTCCTGCAGGTATGCGCCATCTCGTGGGCCCAACCCATTTTCTATCTTTGCCTTCTCTGAGATTTGCCTGGGTCCTTCCAACATAGCCTTGACTTTGTTGAGTTGGTCTATTTCTTGCTCCCTGACAAAGACCCTCATATCGCACAGGGATAAAATAGCAGCAATTTTCTGGAAGAAACGAGAAGTCTGGGCAAAGAGGAATGGGCAGCGTTGCTTTCTATGCCGTAGACAAGCAGTAGGTGCCCCTGGGAAGAAAGGGGAAATTGGCTCTAATGAGGCAGCACTAGAAAGGCATCTTCATTAGTTGGGGGTGGGGCTGGAATATATTTGTCAATTCAAAGCTGGATTGTTGTTTGTTTGTTCCACAATTAGAAAATGTGTGCTTATGTTTCAAAACAGGACTTCACCATCACTAGAAATGCCTTTTATTTTATTCTCTGTTTACTACGTTTTGCTTAGCAGAGAGAAAGCACAGCCCATAGTAACACTGATATTAACATGTACAAAGGGAAATATGAATAGTGTTTGGCGCCAGCAGTGAAGACCACACAATAAAGACGGGAGAAATGTGAGTAAATTGTTCTGCCAATGACTCAGAAATTCTGCTGCCTCAAATGAATCATTTGTAGAGGCCAAACAAGTAGGAATACAGAGGACATCATCCCAAACAGAGGGACTCGTCTGACATTCTGTAATAGCTCTTTTGTCATTTATGGTCCAAAACAGATGAACTTTGGAACATGTCATTTTGTTGCTGAGGTCAATAAAGTCTGGCCTCAGGCCAGAGCTTAGAATAGCTGTTGCCACTGTCAGGCAGATGGAAAGATTACTGCGGCAAGCCTCCTGGGCTCCCCCTGCTCCCAGATGTTGGCCCAGATTCAAACCTAGCTTCTAGGCCCGTCCCCTTCCATCCAAGTCCACAGTGGGCTTCCTCCTTCTTCCATATGTATGGAGGGCTTACCCAGAGAAGACCTCTACACTTTAGTGTGATGTATGTTGGTTTCTCCCTTTCTCAAAAACAAAACCAAACCAAACATTGTTTTTCCAAGCTCTCTAGCCCAGGCTGAGTCATAAAGGTCACGGGTCATTTCGGGACTTTTCTCTTTCACGTGGGAAAAGGATTTCATGCAAGGCTACATGCTGTGATATCTGCCACCGCCCTTGCTGTGGGGCTCAGGAGTCTCCCGGAACATTGGGACTGTGGTCAGAGTGATATAGAGACCCGCTAACATCCATCCATATTGTCACAGCCCCTAGAGAAGATCATGGCAAGGGTTCAAGCACTCCTGCACATTCCTGAGCACATTACTGAGAGTCCCCTTGTCTTCTCCCAGCAAGTAACTTCAGGAGACCCTTGATTTCCCTGCAGACTACACCCAAAGGTGTAATCCCTATTTACTCCCTTTCTTAATAGTCATAGGTTTGAACAATATAGTATCATTATAACTGTAAGTCTTGCGATTTGCATAACTTCTGCAATGCATGATGTCTTAGGCCTTGTAAACTTCCTTTACTCTAAATGTCACTATCTAAATGTAAAATGTGGCTGTCACTTAAGTCCTATACAATGCTCTGCTGGCCACATGGATAATGTATAGGTACCCACAACTCTGGACTATAAAAGTGGCCTGCAGGGCCTGGCGGGGGGGCAGAACCATTTGAGAAAGACCTTGAGTCCGGCTCTGCTGCCTAGATTCGAACTCAGAAATAAACTTCTTTCTACCAGTTCCTTGCCCCTTTGCTGTATTGGTATCCAGGGAGAGCAGCTGAACGTTACGGGAACCATAACAGGAGCACTGACCTGGGAGGCGGAGGTGTAAGTTTCTCGTTGTGGTTCTGTCACTAATGGGCTTGGGGAGCTGGGGCAAGACCTCGTGCTTCTCTGGACCTGGTTTCTCCAACTGTATTGGGCTGGGATTTGGCAGGAATCAAGGGCTTTCAAATTGTTCTGTAGAAATGCTTCAGGGGACCTGCAAAGTCTCGAGTCAAATTTCATTAAAAAAATCAGAGTATCTTTAAACCATAATAAAAGACAGCAAGAATAGTCAGATTGTATTCTAATTTTAACTGCTAGAATGCTGAGCACGTTCATTGGTATTTCCATGTGAATTTATTCTTTGGTCTTGGAAAAATCTTATCTAGACAACTCCCTTGTGCATATATTTAAATATTTTGTGGTGTGTATTGACTTGGAAGTTTGCCCCTGGTCTTGTCTTGAAATCAGGGCTGTGTACACATATTAGCATAGCTCCTGGTTGCCACACTGGATTAAAGGCCACACTGAGCTCAGATGTATCTGCTGGGCACACACTCTCATTACAGACTAATTTTCCCTTGTGCAATAGCTAGTAAATGCCAAACATTCTGCAATGTGAGAATATTGTGTTACAGATTATTTAAGCAATTGCTGTGATTTCTGAGTACTTTATTGCCGGAGTTGCACACACACACACAGATACGCATATGTATATATGCAAATATATACAAATATATAATATGATCGTTCCAGCTTTCATGGCAGTTTTATAAAAATCTCTTCTGAGGTTGACAGAAGAGCTGTTAAAAGACTGGAACTGCTGGGCTCAGTGGCTCACACCTGTAATCCCAGCACTTTGGGAGGCCAAGGTGGGAGAATTGCTTGAGCCCAGGAGTTTGAGTCCAGCCTAGGCAACAAACCAAGACCTCATCTCTACAAAAAATCAGCTGAGTGTGGTGGTGCGTGCCTTTAGTCCCAGCTACTCGGGATGCTGAGGTGGAAGGATCACCTGAGCCCAGGAGGTTGAGATTGTGGTGAGCTGTGATCGTGCCACTGCACTCCAGCAGAATGAGATACCAACTCAAACAAATTAAATGAAATAAAAATTACTGGAACCATTAAGAGTTACTTATCCATGTGGTAGGATTTTCCTGATACTGAGCAATCAAGACAACATCCACAGTCTAATAAGTTACTAAAGATGTTAAAAAATTTAGCTACTATTTACTGTTCCAATTTCTTTATTTTACTTTTAATTGACAAATAATAATTGTATATATTTATGGGGTACAATGTGATGCTTTGATACATATTTATAATGTGAAATGATCAAATCAGTCTAATTAAATCCATCACCTCATGTGCTTTTTTAAATAGTATTTTTAAATCCTATTTTCAAAACATCCTCATGTTTATACCTTTTCAGATGGTACTGGGCAAAGTTTATACATTTAAACTAAAATAAATGTATATGAATAAGATATGATATGTATCTGTCTTACAAACATTGGGATCCAGGGCAAAATTTAATTAGAAAGAAGAGAGGTGTTTCCTACTAAAAATGTTTGCAGTTCCCTGGGAAGATGATCCTTCCTATTTCCGTCACTATTCCAGTAGGGGCCACCCTTGTGAAAGGGGACACATATTTGGTGTGATTTGGTGCCACCAGAGGAGTCTTTGCTATTGACGTAGTTTATTTTACCAAGAAGCAAAACCTTTTTTTTTTCCCCACAATGGTGTTGGAGTTATCACGCCATGCTTCTGGAAGAAATGCCCAGAGAAGTAGAAATTCACATTGAAGTGGGAAAGATCGATATTAAAACCTTCACAGAGAGTAGGTTTTGGCCTCTGTGAAAGGCTCTAAGTAGAAATGAGGAATTTCAAGGACAATGGATAATGGAGTTTTCTTATTTCTTGTATGAGGATAGAGTGGCAGGCTAAGAATTTATAGGTTACCAACCATGAAGTCGCTGTGCTAGGGGACATTTTCACACTGAGATCTTAATCCTCGCAACAATTTTGTAAGGTAGTTTCTCCCTCCCCCCCAGGAACTGGTATTTATTATTATTATTCGATGTCAACAAGCTGCCACAACTATCATTAAAAATGGCGCACATTGCAATCTCAATGCAAACGGTCAGATGGAACCCCAGTCATTAAAAAAGTAATTCAAATTACCCCGAAAAGCAACGGAACGTTTTAAACATCTTTATACGTCCAGCCAACAAATTAAAATGGTTAACAAGAAAAAATACAGATTCAGAGGTCTGGTATCAATGTTTAAAAAAGACATGTGTTTAAGCATTCCTATCAATTCAAACATCAATCTCCCGGCCATTCAGCTTCATGCCATTCATTATCCGGTAGGGTTGCTCATCCACCTCTGACCACACCGCACCCCTTGGATGTCCCATTCTCCTTCTTGATGTCGGCGTACCGAATGTGGCCTGGTGGGGCAGAGGGGTGGGGGCGGGGGGTGGAAAGGGGGGAAGGCGGAAAGAGACCACACTCCTCAGGCTAATTCAGAGATCAGTCTTTCTGGGCTCCACTCAGTCCAGATCACCGGTTGGGTGTTGGTGGACAGAGTCAAAAAAGAGAGAGGTCCTCGAGCCTGGAGCATGAATGCTCAGATCACAACAACCGACCGTGACTACCGGCCCTTGCCACATTGCCAATCTCCTGCCAAAGGGACAATAGTGTGACTGCACCCTATGAAAAGCCTTCCTGAAGGCTCTGTTTATTTACTTAAAGTGAGAAAGCAGGATTTACTGAGAGGACAGAGATGCTCCCACAGTGGGAGGGACCCGAAGGGGCTGCCCGTCTGGGGCCGAAAACCTGATGCTTACATAGCCTTAAGCCCAAGACGATTGGCTAGCACTAGCTGTGGAGCTGTAGCTGTTCTGATTGGTCAGCATGAAGGACCAATCGGCAAGAGGTAGGGGCCTAATGGTGAGCTCATCCTGAAGGCTTTACACGCGTGCCTTTGCGCTCCAGAAGGTTCAAATGAGAAGGGACTGTGTAAAGCCAACTTTGAAGACAAATTTTGGAGGCTTCATTTTCGGTACCCTACCAGCCCTGGTTACAAAGCCATTGCCAATCTAACGGATGTGTATGTACTGTCCAAATGTAAGCAAGGTAATAAGCAAGCAGGTGACACTTCATTCAAGCACCCGTTAAGCATCCAGGTGTGTGTCAACACTGCGGAAAGAGGTCAGGTCTATAGGTAAGAGCCCTAGAAGCCCAGAGTTCTGCTCCAGTGAGTGTCAAGGACACCCCAAGGCAACTAGTGCCAGGGGCCAAAATGCCAGAGGCACTAGCAACGAAGATATTCCTATTTTCAAATTAAATATGAGGCAATTGAGACACTGAGAGACTTAATAATTTGCTTGAAGTGACCTGCCTGGTAAAAGGCAAATGGGGATTGAAAGCCTGGTCTTTCCTTCACTTTCTACGTTTGCAAGGAGAACAGAGCTGATGGCCTTTCTTCCTTTTGTAGTGCTTAAGAAGGGGATTGTGCATGCCCTGGTGTACAAGTTTGTGTGCCGAGCCAAGACGGATAGCTACTGGGTGAAACTGGGGGCCAGCATGTGTGAACCAGTGGCCTGAACTAGTATGGGGTTTGGCCTTCACGGGGACTCCCACTATGATCTGAGTGGGGTTTTGTCTCTTGGTTTAAGCCTGAGAAAGTGTAGATTAAGTCCCTAGCAAGGAAAAACTGAGGGGGAAACAGGATGAGTCTGCATTTCTGAACCCATCTGTGTAAACCTTTGTGTTTATTACTGACTGGCAATAGTCATGATTCAACCAGGATGCGATCATGTTATGTGGCTGCCATTCTGGGTATGAGGCTCTTGAAGATGCTGCTTCTATATCCTGGTCTGGGATTTCTGATACTCTGTCTAGAAAGGTGAATCCTTTCCAGCAAGTTTCCAATTTACTCTGAGTAGATTCATCAGAGGAATCACTGTCTATGGCAGCTGTAGCCTTATGAATGTATTTCTTTGATGATAAAATTTGAAAGTTGAAATGATTCCTTGACCTAAGGACTGCAAAGTGGCTATTATGATAGCTGGCATGAAAACAACATTAATCTCTTCATACTTCTCCAGATGCGTTGTCAATGAGCAGTAATACTTTGGAAATGATCTTTTTTTTTCTGAGCAGGAAGTCTCTACAGTGGTCATATAATGCTATAACAGATGTGCTATCATCCAGGCTTTGCTTTCCGTTTACAGAGTACAGGTAGAGTAAGTATAGCATAATTCCTAAGGGGCCTAGGATTTTGGAATGGTTAATGAGCATTGGCTTCAACATAAAGTCCCCAGCTGCATGAGCCCCTAACAAGAAAGCCAGTCTGTCCTTCGAGGCTTGGAAGCCAGGCATTGACTTCCCTCAAACTGTAAAAGTCCTACATGGCATCTTCTTGCAATAGAAGGCTGTTTTATCGACATTGCAAACCTGTTGTTTAATGTGTCCACTTTCATCAATGATCTTAGCTAGATCTGGATACTTTGCTGCTTCACCTTGTACTTGGATGTTAGGGAGATGGCATCTTTCCTTAAGCCTCATGAGCCAGCCTCTACTAGCTCCAAACTTTTCTTCTGAAACTTCTTCACTTTTCTCAGTCCTCATAGAGTTGAAGAGTTAGGGCTTTGCTCTGAATTAGGCTTTGGCTTAAGAGAATATTGTAGTTAGTTTGATTTTCTATCCAGACCGCTAGAACATCCTCCTTATCTGTCTCCAAAATGGCTGTTTTGCTTTTGTTTAATTTGTGTCTTCACTGGAGTAGCACTTTTAATTTCCCTCAATAACTTTTCCTTTGTCTTCACAGCTTGGCTAACAGTTTGGTAAGAGACTTTGCTTTCTGCCTATCTTGACTTTCAGGATATCTTTCTTACTAAGCTTTATCATTTCTTTCACTTCTTAAAGTGAGAAACTTGCAACACTTTTTTCACTTGCACACTCAGAGGTCATAGTAGGATTATTAATTAGTCTAATTTTATTATTGTTGTATCTCAGGGAATAGGGAAGCCTGAGAAGAGAGAGGAAGGCAGGGGAACAGCTGGTTGGTGGAGCAGTGAGAACACATACATTGATAAATTAAGTTCACCATCTTATTATATTTGGGTGTGTTTCATGGTGCCCCAAAACAATGATGATAGCAACATCAAATATCACTGATTACAGATCATCATAACAAATATAATAACAAAAAAGTTTGAAACGTTGTGAAAATTACCAAAATGTGACACAGAAACCCGAAGTAAGCACCTGCTATTGGTGCTCTAACTGCACTGATAGTCTTGACACTTCTAACAGCACTGATAGACTTGACACGAACCTTCAACTTGCAAAAAGCACAATATCTGTGAAGAATAGCAAAGGGAAGCACAGTAAAATGCAGTATGCCTGTATCATATTAAGAGACAGGGTCTTTAAAGAGATAATTCAGTTAAAATAAACTCATTAGGGTGGGCTCTCATCCAATCTGACTGATGTCCGTATCAGAAGAAAAGATCAGGACACAGATGAGGACAAAAGGAAGGCGGTCCGCAAGCCAAGAAGAGTAGACCTCAGGAGAAACTAACCCTGCCAACCCCTTGATTTGGAACTCTTAGCCTCCAGAGCTGTGAGGAAATACGCTTCTGTTGTGTAAGTTCCCCGTCTGCAGACCTTTGTTACAGCAGCCCCAGACCTTTGTTACAGCAGCCACAGGCTAGTCTACATCCTAACTGAGATGTTCTTAGGACCATGCTTCTGTCAGAGGTTCTTTCTATCCACCCTGCCCTTCTTCCTCATCTCCCTTCACAGATGGCCATCCTGAACTGCACTATGAACTCTCTTGACTTCCTCTGGCTTCCCCTGCTCCTTCTCCCTCCTAGGTGTCTCCCTCCACTAAAAAAAAAAAAAAAAAAATCTCTTCCACACTTAATCTCTTTTGGCATCTGCTTCTCAGAGGACCCAAACTATCACAAATATGAAGAAGAAAACTTTATCTGGAGATGCAATATATTCCTGAGATTATTAAAAGATAAATTCTAGGCTGGGCACTGTGGTTCATGCCTGGAATCCCAGCACCTTGGAAGGCCAAGGCAGGAGGATTGCTTGAGCCCAGAAGTTCAGTCCAGGCTGGGCGACATAGTGAGATCTTGTCTCTACTAAACAAACAAACAAACAAACAAATAAATAAACTAGGTGTGGTGGCACCTACCTGCAGTCCCAGCTACTTGGGAGGCTAAGGTAGAGGGGTTACCTGGGCCAGGAGGTTGGGGCTGCGGTGAGCTGTTATCTTGTCACTCTGCTCTAGCCTGAGTGACAGGGTCAAAAAAAGAAAGAAGAAAGAAATTTCAAAAACTAGTTGACAAGAGTTTTATTTTGGATTTTTAGATTTATGTTCCACTGCCAGTATAGACAGGTGAAGTTGTGTTTCCTACCCTGACCCACAGCTGCCTTGGGGTTGCCCACTGCTTGGGCAGAGGAAGGGGGGAAATGACATGACACCTGGTTGAATTGTAGCATGCCAGAGCTGGAAAGGATCTCACCTTGCATGTGGGGAAACCAAGCACCCAAATAGTTACGTGTCCAAGTGACTCGCCCAGGGATACCGAGCCAACAAGTGGCTCTCATGGGCAATCCCAGTATGTATTTCTTAGAAGGAAACAAACTGTTATTTGCAACGATGTGTTTGGATAACTTCTGAGTTACTAGTCCCTTCTTTTGACTATCTCTGGCTCCTGTTAAGGAAATACTGGCTGTCTGTTTATCCATGTAAGTTGGAAAAAGATGCCATTCTCCCTTTTACCAAGGCCTGGGGCTGTTTCTCAGCTCAAGCAAGAGAGTACGTGGAAACATTTTTGAGCTGTCATGGAGATTCAAGCTTGGTTCAGTAACAGAAGCCACAGCACACCCACACAGGACAGCAAGGGTTACCTTGGGCCAGCAGCGAGCTGGGTAGAGGCTGCCTCTTCAACCGTCTGTCTCTGGCACATCGCACGTGCCCTCGCCAGCGAGTTGGCTGAGCCTGCCCTCCTCAGTTTGTGGTAGCCTGGCATGAGTGTGGGGCTAGGAATACTGGCCGAGGCTTAGCCTGAGTTCAAGGTCTGAAACCACTCCTATTTCTTCTACATCACTTGTTAGTTGACAGTGTGCCAATAATATGGTGGAAGGTCTTTTTTGAGTCAGGGTCTCAGTCTGTCGCCCTGGCTGGAGTGCAGTGGCACGCTCACAGCTACTGCAGCCTTGACCTGCTAGGCTCAGACATTCCTTCTCCCTCAGCCTTCCAAGTAGCTGGAACCACAGGCACATGCCATCATGCCTGGCTGATTTTTGATTTATTGTAGAGATGAGATCTCGCCAAGTTGCTCAGGTTGGTCTTGAACCCCTGAACTCAGGTAATCCTCTTGTCTCTGCCTCCCAAAGTGCTGGGAGTATAAGAATGAGCCACTGCTCCTGGCTGGAAGGCCTTAATTGTTAGTGAACTGGGGCATCTTCTGCCCTCTCCACTCCTCCTGGAATGAGGCGGCCAATGTAATGCTGAGTCACAGGATAAGAAAATTTCACAATCCCCAGCTTAAAAGAGGCTTCAGGGCCCAGACAGTTGCTTCTGAAACATGAACAATGTTGTAGTCAGTAATGGGGCAGGGCCTATCTCCCAAAGGAGGTAGCCCAGCTGTTGCAACAAAAGTTATAAAGACATATGAGTTTCATAAAAACAGGCAGCTGATCCTCAGGCTGTTGTCTGCTAATTCAATTTTTTAAAGTATTACATTTAAATAGTATTTATCTTTTGCTGAATTTGTGGTGCCCCCTTACATTGTACACCTGAGGCAAGTGCCTCTTCGCTTGATCCACCTACTCCCAGATCTGAGACACTTGCTGTCTGCTGTCCAGTGTGTACTGCCTTTCTCCCTGGTACCAGTATGTTACGTATCCCAAGTTTCCTTTGAAAACTATCTGACCATCTTTATTTTTAGTTATGAGGCTTCTATGGGACTGACTTTCTGATTGCCTCAACTGTTCAACATATATCCACCTCCAGTCCCAAGGATAGTTGATTTCAGGGGCAGGCAGCTAAGCTGGTCCAAGAGGAGTGAATTTGGAACTTAAACTGGGAATGCAAGGCCATAGACGCTTTCTCCTCCCTGGGTCTACGGTGTGAGGAGGTATGGCCAAGAACTGCTGGGACCACAGGGAGTGAGCTTAAAGCTTCAAGCCACCCCCAGAGCACTGTCAAAAAGGTAGAATCCAGGCATGGATGCAAGTTTTGAAATGCACGGTGCTTACACAATTTTGGTCCTCTTTCTAAGAAAATAAACACATAATTGCAACTTTAGAATTAAGTGCAAATATGAGTATTTAATTAGAATGAGAAAAGAAGTCATAACAAATTGAAAATGGGAAAGAGCTGACAAATACCACGAGCATAACAAAATCTAGGAAAATGGCACATGGTTATCAATTAACACTGGACACCTCCATGGTACACAGCTCATGTTTTTGGCTGCATATTATATGATCACCTATTTATGTGACAAAATTATATCATTTTTATAGAGAAGATAAAAAGATAGTATTTCCTGTGGTATGGATAATTGATTGAAAATTTGTTGTTATTGATAGTTTAGAAAGCAATCAGTATCATAACTCATTATCAGTAATGCCACGTGACATTTTTAGGGTTGCTGTCAAATAAGGAAAGTGTAGACTTCATTACTTTCATAGTACATCTACTGCTTATCTCATCCCTTTCCCTTGTGTGAACTGCATGTTAGATGATGTCTCTCTGCCTCTCAAGATCCATATAAGATATTGGTTCAAATTCCTGTTCTATAATGTCTGACAATTAAGCTCATGAACTCACCCTAGAAAAAGTGCTCCATGCCTTGTTGCTGAATATCACTATAGTCACCTTCAAAGTACTCCCCTTGAGAAGCTATGCACCTACACCCACAGCTAGACCACCTGTCAATGCAATTTTGGAACTCTTTTTCTGGAATGGCCATCAGAGCTGTCATCATATTATACTTGATGTCCTAAATGGCATCAAAATGGCTTCCTTTCAATAGTTCCTTTATCTTTGGGTAAAGAAAAAGTCACTGGGGGCCTGATCAGGTGAGTAGGGAGGGTGTTTCCAATATAGTTATTTGTTTTCTGGCTAAAAACTCCCTTACAGACAGTGCTGTGTGAACTAATGCATTGTCATGATGTAAGAGCTCCTTTGGGACCATTTTTGCACACACTTTTCTTATGCCAAGATTTTCAGTTAAGAGTTACCTGTTTCTCTATAGATGTTTATTTTGTCTGTTATGCTTCTCATAGTCAGGCGATGATTTTGACACATAATTCAACAAATTTTGCGATTTTTTGTCACTTCTGCTCGTTACTGGCTGTCCTCACCTCTCTTTGTCAGAGATGCTTTCTCTCCCCTCAGAAAAACATTTAATCCATTTGTACATTGCCATTTTCTTCATGGCATTATCCCCATAAACTTGGGCTAACATGTTCCTGATTTCACGTCCACTCTTGCCAAGTATAACAAGAAATTTAAGGTTTTTCATTGCTCTAATTCAAACTTGGACATTCTCATGATGTCAGCTCTGATGGTCATTCCAGAAGAGTTCCAAAACTGCTTTGATGAGTGGTCTAGACACTGGTGTTGGTGTATAGCTTCCTAAGGGGCGTACTTCAAAGGTGACCATAGTGACATTCAGCAATGAGGTATGGAGCACTTGTTCTAGGATGAGTTCGTGAACTTAATTGTCAGGCCTAGGTCTTGTAAAATATAAAATCCTCTCTCCAAGATGTCTGCAATTCCTAAGGAGGGTCTTATATTCTCATGACAGTTATTTTGGAGCGGCTAGCAACTATTCACTTTCTTTCTAGCAATAATATGTTCAGTCTTTCCTCTTATCCCCCATTATTAATCCATACAGTTGAGTGGGACCAACCTCCAGAATTCAGGGTGGGAGCACATATCCCATACCCAAGGCCAGGGGTACATGGCATCACAGTTAGCTCTGGAATGGGCACAGGATTTAGAGTCTAGGATACTCACTTTTAGTCTTTTGTTGAAACTTTTGAGGAAATGGCACTTGCTCTCTCCTGAGGTAGGAGGTCTGATAAAATGTAAAAAGTGTTTAAGGGACTGTGTGAGCTAGTTTGGAGAAAAGGAGAAAATTTGGCTAAAGTTAATTATTTTTGTAATGTTTGGGGAAAAGAATTCATGTCCCATTGTTAGGTTGACCGATGTCAAGGTTAGCACCAAAGGAAATGACATAAACCAAGAAGGATGCATAAAAAACAGAATTTGATCAAGCATTCAGCTACTCGACCCTTAAGAGTAAATGATGGCCCCAGTCAACAGGAACGAACCTGGTTTCTCTATAGTCAAAAAGGTTTACAAACATTAACCAGTGGTCTATCTATTTCAAATCACACTTAATGTATAGCTTATTTGAGTTGGAGGGATTCTTCTTAAAAGACAACATTTGAAAATCCTAGGTTTCATTACCAAAAAATAAATTTCATATTAGGATGGGTGTTTGCCTTATAATTTTTTTTGATCCTGCTTCTAAAACCCTCATGACACTGGAACAGCCCCCCCATCTATATATACATATCTTGAACACTCTAGACAGAGTGATCATTCAGTCTTCTATGCTCTCACACTACTTTGTACCTTTCAATCATGAAAACCCTTTTCTCAGTCTATGCCTATGTACATTACATATCTGTCTGCCCCATTAAGCTTCAAACTATTTTTAAAAACCTTGTTTACGTTGCATTTTCTTCAGCAATGCCTGGCATATAATGGGCAAAGTAAGCTAAACAAACTGGTTTGGAATCTCAGTTCTTTCACTGGCTGACTGGACATGGCTAAAACATAATTTTAATCTTTATGAATGCTCTTAGCACGTGCTTATTGCAGAGTGCATCCTCTGCCCTCTGAATGAATGAAACCAAGGAAAAGATTGATATTTTCCAGCCAACTGTTAAGTCTGGCAAAAATCCATGACTTTTGGACTCTTGGCCCCAAGACACATAAGACTTTATGTGTCAATCTTTCTTCTGTCAGCAGGAAGTCATTTCTGGAACTCATCTCCTAAACCCAGCTTTTTCATATGTGACAGGAGAGCTGTAACCCAGAGCAACTAACAGCCATGGGGGATAAAACTCTGTGCAGGAGGAACTATGTGGTTGGGCTCTACGCACAGCTGATTAAATATTTGAGCAACTCATTTTATAATGTGACTTCACTAAGTGTCTACCCCTCAGTAATTAGATGGCTCAGAAATAGCCTCAGAATGCGAAGGCATATCCTCCATGGCTTAAAATAGAAAACTCACTAATGCTCTCCTGAATGTCGCAAGTGGAGAGGTTGAGACAGATGCCATTTTTAATGATTCAGTCAGAGACAAGTCCATGTTAGTGTGACTCCTCAGAGGTTGCACAAATGTTGCCACATGGCAAGCAGTTGTAAAGCATGATTTAGAATGCATGTTCTGGTGGTAGAATCTGATGAATACACTAAAGTTGGGCTTTATATTCATGTTAGGCTTCTGGAAGGCAATCACTTCCTTTTGAGGTGGCCATGACTGCCTAACTTCCTCTGACGTCAATGAACTAGGCAGACTTCCTTCTAAACACAATTTTTAAAATTGAACGAGTTAGAATTTTCCATTTATTTGGTGCATATTGGGTCACATTCTGTTGCTCAGGTTGGAGTGCAGTGGTACCATCACAGCTCACCACAACCTCCATCTCCTCATGATCCTTCTGCCTCAGTCTCCTGAGTAACTGAGACTACGGGTGCACATCACCACATCTGACTAATTTTTGGATTTTTTTTTTTTTTAGAGAGAAAGTGTATCACTATGCTGTCTAGGCTGGTCTTGAATTCGTGGGCTCAAGCAATCCTCCTGCCTCAGTCTCCCAGAATACTGGGATTATAGCAGGCATGAGCCACCACATCCAGCATGGAATTTTTTTTTAACTTTAAAATTTTTATTAATTAAAAAAAATATTTTATTTTAAAAGTGAGGGGTACAATTCAGGATTAGGTATAAGGAGACATCAAACAGGTAAGGTTTGGGTCTCCCTTTGATCCTCACTTTGCCTGGTTTGAGATCAGGTATGCTTATTGATGTTGTGTTCACCCCATCCCTCCACCCTGGTAGTATCCCACTACTGCCAATCCCTTTCTTACAGTATTATGGTAAATGTTCAGGGTCTGTTTATGAGTGATTTTTTTTTTTAAGTAAAATGGAGCGGGATGGTATAGAATAGAAAATATCTATGTTCACCCTATGCAGATAAAGGTTAAGGATGTTCTTAGCAACTTTTGTTTTAGTTTTATGTATAAAATGTATTGTCATATAAATGCATTACTTATTATGGGTCGTAATAAGAAAGAAGAAGTTACTGGACTCCTCTGTTTTTAAGGGGGGTATTATCATACATTTGTCCTCATCTATTGCCATAATTTGTTCGGTAAAAAATTCAATACTGTCATGGCCCAGTTTAGTAATAATACTATTTGTTGGATACCTACTTAATCCCTGAAAGGGGGGAAGATTATGCACATCACTTGTTTCAAGGTAAGCCTTAATATCCCTCTTTTAGCCCCAAGGAATCTAAAGTTTACAACTGCACTGGCATGCCTGCCATCATACACTAGAAACTATCTCACTCTAGGCCCTCCTGTCTTTTCCTTACGCTCAGCATTTTACTGAAAAAACAATTCAGTGCAGCATTTTAACAAAAGAATAGTTAAAGTACTCTTAAACATCTGTTGATCTGGGCTTAGAAAAGAGTCAAACCTTGTGGACTTGGTTGTTTGGAAATTTGTCCCGTACTCACAAAAAGGTGGATCTTTGAGGAGAAAGCTGGAAAAGACCAAAGTGAAAGAATAGCTGTGTGACTGCCCAGACTGCCTAGAAACTTGACTCAAATGATCTAAAGAAGATAAAAACAAGAAACAATCCGCACCGACTCTGAAACCAGAGAAAGACGTCCATTACCTTGCAGGCTTGGAGGGATTTCTGTCAGATGTCATCACCAAGGGCCAATTCACAGCTCTACTTTCTGAGACAGTAGCACTATACCACAGGAAATCTAAGCCAAGTCTCCCTCCCTGGTTCATACAATCCTTAACTTAAAGGGTTGATAGACTGCTGCGTGTAGTAGCCACTGTAGTCCCAGTTACTTAGGAGGCTGAGGCAGGAGGATCACTGGAGGCTAAGAGTTTGAGGCCAGCCTGCGCTACATAGCGCGACCCCTCTCTCTAAAAATTTGAAGAGTTAATAAACTGCCATCTTAATTTCTAGCCTCCTCTCTTCCGCCTCCTCCCAAAACTTCTCCCCCAGTGCTTACCAACACATGCAATGGGAAACCAGGGCAGTTTTCCCTCTCCTGGACTTGCTCCTAGAACCTTCCTTTTCTTCCAGCTCTGTATCAGAGTGGAGGGGTGAAGGGGGAAGAGAAGGAAGGTGGGAGGGAAGCCAGTGGTTCCCATGCCTGCTGGCTGTGGCTGGTGAGAGGTCCTGGAGGACTCAGTGAAGGGGAGGAGCTGGAATAATTCTTCCCCTCCCTCTGCCTCAGGGAGCATCTCCATTGGCAGCTACATTCCTCTGTGGCTCCAGCTTCTGTGGGCCAGCCCCATCCTAGTTCCACTTTCTCTTGCTTGCCCCTGGTCTGGAGAGTAGCGTCTACTGCAGCTGATCTGAGTTGCCTCCTCACATGGGCTCATAGCTTTTCCAACACCACCATGATTTGTTCCTTGCAATCAAGTCCCTTGGTTTTAAATGCTCAGAGTTGAGTCTATCTGGTGAGACTGTGGTAATACAGTGGCCCAGAGCCATTCTCAGAATCCCAGTTCAATTCGGCCAGGACACCTTCCTACATGTTCACCTGAAGACAAACACCTACTGAAGTGTGAGAGGCTAACAAGCAATAAGAAACTGACGAGCTGCAGGTGGGAGGTCGAGAGAAGGCTCTGGATCGTGAGGAGTCTGTTCGCAGCAGCATCATGACTGCTTTTCAGTCCAGCTCAGTGCAGTGGCCTCACGGCTCTGCCTGGAGCTCAGAGCCAGCTGTACCCAGATAACAACAGGGAAGAGGGGAAGCCATCCACCACCACCCATACCTTCCCACATTCAGCAATTGCGGCCCAGTGACCATAGATCAAATTGTCTTGCTTCTTGTGTCTCTCAGAGGGACAAGGGCCCAGGACGGGCAGGGGTTTCCAACCCAAGTGTATTCTTCATCTGACCTTTGGCAGTTTGTCTTGATTTTATGGCAAATGAATTATATCCTAAAATAAAAGTCGTTGGTAATAAAACCTACCTGCATATATAACTTTTTTTTTTTTTTTTAGTTGGAGTCTCTCTCTGTCTCCCAGGCTGGAGTTGATGTGCAGTCCGAGCGTTTGATTCATGGCACCGACACACAATTTACCAAGAGAGACGTTTATTAGCCGGGTTTGACTGGCCAGGGCCACCACCAGACTCGCAGGTCACTAGGCGAAGGCCCCACACTGCAGGCAGGGGCCTTTCTTAAATAGGCAAAAGCCCTCCCAATCCACAAGGCCGTTATAATTCAAATTCGAACAACACAAAGCCTGCCAGAAGAGGGGCTTGTCTGCCACAATTCAGAGAAAAACCCGCCAGAATTTGAAAGGGACTTTTCGCACAACACTTACACACTGCCAGCGGGGGTTACAGAAGCAGAAAAAGCTGGTTAACTTATCTAACATAGTCACTTGCGGTTTCCAAGTAGGGCATTCTTTCCAGGGTTTCCAAGAATTACTAAGTTTTAGGGGAGAGGTCACAGCACACAGTTTCGGCATACTTAATATATGAGGTCATAGTTTCATTACATTTCACATAATTCATCAGACTTAATATATAAGGTTTCACACAGGTTCCACACAATTCATCACCTCTTACATTTCCCCCCCTTTGAGTTGTTCCTAGAGTTAAATCATTGACTCTTCGTATAGGGACCTGGTTTGGGTTTTTAGTATCATTAAGTTTGTGGGAGTTAACCTGTGCTTTATGTAATTTAGAAGGCTTTTAATCATGCACGGCCCTATGGTCACACATATTAGAACTAAGAGCAGCGGTTCTGTGATGGCTGAGACCAAGGTTGTGAGCCAGGGAGCCCAGGAAAATAAGGATTGATACCAGTTTTCTGAGGCCTGTATTTTTGACTCTTTACGTTTAATACTTTCTCTGACTAGGGCAAGAGTTTCTCGGATTATTCCTGATTTGTTGGCATAAAAGCAACAGGTCTCTTCTAGTGCCACGCATAGTCCTTCTTTCAAGAAGAGGAGGTCCAGCCCCCTTCTGTTTTGGAGCATTACTTTAGCCAACGAGTCTACCTGTTGTTCTAGCTGAGATATGCTAGTTTCAAGATTTTGGAGATCCGTGTTAACATGTATGCTTAGTTCTCTAAGATTTTGGCTCTAAGAAGTTAGGGCTGCTGTACCTAAAGCCGTTGATCCTGCAATCCCTAACCCTACAAGGAGGAGCACCAAGACGGGGACTCGTTTAGTCTGGGTAGGGGTTAGGAGTTCAAGTTGCTCCCGCCCTGCAGGCCCTTCAACAATATATACCTGGGGTAATATGTGTACTAGAAGGCAAAGTTCTGAACTGTCTTGGAGGAGCTCCATGGCAACACACGGAGTTATGCCTCGTGTGCAGGCAAACCAGGTAGTGGGGGGTGCAACAGCCATATAGAGACCCCCAGGAGTGCTAAACTGGGAGATATTTATTCTAGTAGACGCCGTGCAGGCTTCTTGGTATGGGGAGATTTCTATATTATAGGATGAAGTATGGAGGCAGATTCCTTGGCCTTGGAGATCTCCTAAGGTGAGGGCCGGATCTTCGCCCCAATGACATAATCCCCAAAACTGGGCAGTGGTACAGTTGAGAATGCATTTGTGCTTCTCAGTATTACCTATTGACAGCTAATCCTACATAATATGGGGGACGGGGGTCTAGGCATAATCAACAGTCCCTCGTCAAGTTAGGACATGTAGCGTTAGCAAGCTGGTGAACTGCTGACAACATGGGTAGGAAGTGACTTATGCTTCCGGGTAGGACAATGGGGAGAGCAACATTTGGCTTTCTAGGTTTTGGAGTAATTATAGCTACCTGGGTAGAATTGGCTGACTCGGATTTTTTCTGAGTGGGTTTGGGAGCGCGTGGCATTGGCAGGAAGAAATTACGGTTAGGACCCACGGGGGTACTGACATGGGGTATAACCTTTTTCTGTATAGTGAATCTCATTCCAGGATCCGTTGCCGAGGCATCCAATCAGAATCCTCATGTTTTCCCTGACTGCCATTTGTCCCATTGCAGAACAGTAATTTTTAGTGGATTGCAAGTTCTAATTTGCTTGCAAGGGGAAACAGGCTTCTGTTTATGAAGGCTTATGTAGGGGTCCTTGCTAGTTCCCCAGGTGGCTATAGTTACACAGCCTCATGATGCACAGTGGAACTGCTGCAACTGGTGGCAGCGGTTGGGGTCAGCAGCCAGGCAGGCATAGAAGTTTCACTTTGTAAGCTGTTTTTCTGGTTTTAAATTGTTAGCACTACATCCCCATGTTAAACTAGGCCACAATTCACAAAGGTCAAAGTTAAAGACTGGTTGCCCATTTCCATAATAAGAAGAGATTACAGTTCTAGTTTCAGCATTTGTTAGGTCCCAGGAATATTTTCCTGGGGCATAGTGATGAGCTTCATAATGGGGACGGCTTAAAAGAATAAGGAGGGCTACCGGCCCCACTGAGAGGACAGGACACAGTTGCCTCCCGTTACACGATGGACCTAGGGAATCGGGCCCGTGAAAGTCTAATCTTTAGTGGCGGCTGGCTTGATGACCTTTCATCTCATCTGTGGTTCCTCGCTGGTCTCGGCAGGGGTTCTGCCTTCTTTAGTTGGGAATGATGGATCCAGGGACAGACACCGCTGACCTTCACCGCTGTTGGGGTTGTCAAGATTACCATGTGTGGGCCTTTCCATCTTGGGGTTAGAAACTCGGTTTTCTGCCGTTTGACTCATACATGGTCTCCGGTTTGGTATGGGTGAGGATTTACCGGACTCGGTTCCTGGAAGGCGGCTCGCACGGTCTTAGTCACTGAGTTTTGTACTTTTTGAAGTGCCTGTAGTGACTGAAGTAAATTATGGTTAGACAGTTCTAGCACTTTTTCTAAGCCTACTGTTGGAAGTAGCGGCGGGGGCCTCCCGAAAAGGATTTCAAAGGGGGTTAGGTCCTTGATGTAGGGGGTACATCTTGCCCTTAGGAGGGCATAGGGAAGGAGTGTCACCCATCTCTCGCCGGTCTCTAGGGTTAATTTGGTTAAGGTCGCCGTAAGTGTTCATTCTTTCTACCTGTCCTAAACTTTGAGGATGATAAGCACAGTGTAATTTCCAATTTATTCCCAGAGACTTTGCTATATCTTCCATAAGTTTGGAGACAAAGGCCGGACCATTATCTGATCCTATTGAGATAGGGAGACCATATCTCGGGATGATGTTGTTTAAAAGCTTCTTCACTGTTACAGATGCAGTTTCTGCTTTCGTAGGAAATGCTTCAACCCATCCCGAGAAAGTGTCTACCAAGATTAACAAGTATTTATATCCATATTGCCCTGGTCTTACCTCTGTAAAATCTATTTCCCAATGTCTCCCAGGGGTTAATCCCCAGTGTCGGGCTCCTTGAGTGGATACACTGACCTTAGTGGTGTTAGTCTGCTGGGAGGGTATGCAGCTTTGGATGAGTTCCTAGGCCAGCTGGTCCAGGTGGGGCAAGTAGAACTCCTTTCTTATAAGTTCAGTTAGTTTGGTTTTTCCCAGATGAGTGCCTCCATGAAGTTGTTGTAAGAGCTTGTGTCCCAGGGCTTGGGGAAGGAAGGCCCTTCTGTCTTGGAGCTGTATCCATCCATCTGGCTTCGTGGTCACATTCAGTTTTTGTGGCGCACAGAAATCTTCCTCTGTGTAAACCGGCAGCTCATATAGTACCGGGGAAGGAAGTGTCAGCAGGCAGACAGTGCGACGGCGGGCCACCTCTTTGGCCATTTGATCTGCTTTCCTGTTGCCAACTGCCTCATTTGAGTTCCCCTGCTGGTGGCCTGGGCAGTGTATAACAGCCACCTTTGTTGGGGTCCAAACTGTCACCAAGAGGTTCAGAATTTCCTCCCTGTTATTTATAGTTTTCCCTTCAGCGGTAAGCAATCCCCTCTCCTTGTAGATTGTTCCATGTACATGCACAGTTGCAAAGGCATACCTGCTATCAGTATAAATGTTAATTAACAGTCTTTCCTGTACCTGCTTTTAGGGCTTCAGTTAAGACGATTAATTCTGCCTTTTGGGCTGAGGTCCCTTGGAGAAGGGGTTCGGCCCATTTATGTCCTGTAGCGTTACTACTGCTGCCCCCGTGTACCTGGTTCCATTTTCCATAAAGCTACTACCGTCCGTGTAGAGGGTTAAGTCCAGTTCTGGCCAGGGAACGTCCCTTAGGTCTGGGCGCGGCTCCTGGAGGAACTCAGTGAGCTCGATGCAGTCATGGGTGCTGCATGTCCCTGCCGGCAGCAAGGTGGCAGGGTTTAGGCTGGCAGTACGCTGGAACCTAATGCATGGCTGGTTGAGAAGCAAAGCCTGATAATGGATGAATCGGGTGTTGGAAATCCATTTAGCTGGGGCCCCTCAGAGAAGGGCTTCTATTGCATGTGTGGCTATGACAGTTAGGTCCTGTCCTAGTGTTAACTTGTCTGAGTCCTTTATCAGCATAGCCACAGCTGCAATGCTTTGTAGGCAGGCTGGTCATCCTGCTGCAACTGGGTCTAGTTTCTTTGATAAGTGTGCCACTGGCCTATTCCAAGGTCCAAGTTTTTGGGTTAGGACTCCCCGGGTGACTCTCTGGTTCTCATTTACAAAGAGGTGGAAAGGCTTCTCGAGATCTGGTAGGGCCAATGCTGGAGCCGAAACTAAGGCTTTCTTCAAGGTTTGGAAGGCTTTCTCCCCCTCTGAGGTCCATTGGAATTCTTTTTCTGGGCCCTTAGTGAGCTCAAATAAGGGCTTAGCGATTTCAGCGAATCACGGAATCCAGAGCCTGCAGTATCCTGCTGCTCCCAGGAATTCCCTGACCTACTTTTTTGTTCCTGGGACCGGGATGTTGACCACAGCCTGGACATGCTGACTCAATAGAGCCCTCTTACCTTGGGACGTACCCAAGGTAGGTAGCTGCAGTAGTGCAGAGCTGGGCTTTCTTCGCTGACACTCGGTACCCCAGTGTTCCCAATTCCCTCAGGAGGTCTCTGGTGGCCCGTAGACAGTCTTCATTTGTCTCGGCAGCAATGAGCAAGTCATCTACATACTGCAACATGGTTACCTGAGGGTTACTTCTCCGGAAGAACAGCAGGTCTTCTTGGAGGGCTTCATTGAACAGCATGGGAGAGTTCTTAAACAACTCTTGAAGCCTTTTCAAACAAAGTGCAAACTTCCCTTGATTTGCATAGTAGTTGCACTCTTGGAAAATCAGTACATATATTAAGACAATGCAAAAACTACTTCATGTTACATGTAAAACAAAATCAGATTCTAAGCTCATATAATTATAAAAAGGATTTCCACTGTGGGAATACCTGCTGGAACATTCAAAAGTCATTCCAGACTCGAGAAAGTTCTTTGTTGGATGGAACTGTCTTGTCCCTTGCAGGTTGCTTAGCATCCCTAGTTTACCCGCCAGATGTGCACGGTGTTCTTACAATCATTGTGCTGACCAAAAATTCCCTCTCAAATGACCAATATGCCCCTGGAGATAGGATATCAACCCATTGAAAGCCATTGCTTTAAACCATAACATGATCTAATCAGCTGCTCCATGCAGAGTCCCTCCCCCTGCCCCCTTTATCACGCTGGGCATAGCCCTGGGACTGAACTGAGTGCTCTTGTGCTGTGCGTTGATGATGCGGCTTTCCAGGGACATGACCCAGATGCTGTGGTCCTGCACATCATCAACAGTCCATGCTCTCTTCTACCCCCTCCCTCTAGTAGCAAGTGGTGTGGAGTCCAATGACTGTGATATGAGCTAGGGAGTGTGAGAAGGCAGAGGTTTTTAATCCCGTGCCTCAATGAGGTAATATAATGTGTTGACTCCCAAATATTTCACCACATGTAAAACAAGTAAAACAACTGTTTATTTATTTATTTATTTTGAGTTGGTGTCTCACTCTGTCGCCCAGGCTGGAATGCAGTGGCATGCTCATCATTACCACAGTCTTGACCTGCTGGTCTCAGGTGATCCTTCCACCTCAGTCTTCCAAGTAGCAGGAACTACAGGTGTGTACACCTGGCTAATTTTTTGATTTACTGTAGAGACGAGGTCTTGTTAAGTTGCCCAGATTGGTCTAATCCCTGGGCTCAGCAGTCCTCTTACTTCCATCTCCCAAAGTGTTGGGACTACAGGCACAAGCCACTGTGCCGGCTACAACTACTTATTAAAGGAGAATTTTTCTTGCTGCTCCACCCGCTGCCTAGTAATTCATGGGCTTGAAATCTCTTTACGAGGTTGTTGCCAGCTCATATGGTGGTGGCAGTGCCTTGGTGTGAATTACTAAAAAGCACCCCATCCTGGACATTTCTGTAGGAAAACACAATAATAATACAATGTCTGTAATGTGAGTATTCTTGCCCCATCCCTCCTCTCCCAGTGCACAATATGCCTGACCATAGAGGCAGCCCTGACTATGTCTGTTTGCATGACCTAATTCAGGCTACTGCTATATCCTGGTCATGGATGACTCTGATCATTTTGACTCTTGTAACATGGCAACCACAAATCTGAGCGAGCTTGTGTGTAATGTTCGCCTGTTCCAAAGAAGTCACCTGAAGGTCCAACAAGGAAAGACATTGATTTATCAGAACTTATAGGAGACACCCATGGCAGCTGGTCAGTAAGGAATCTGCATCTTGGAACAGTACAGCAAGCAGTTTTAAAACCGAGCATGTAAATTATTCAAATTGCCATACCGTGTTTACAGTTACATTGTTTAAGAGTGGTGCCCCCATTGCTTCCAGGGTTGCTTGATCACTGGCACCCCATGACTCCTCACTGGGAATATGCATGTCCTTCAGAGACCAGCCTTAGCTGGAGGCTGCTCCCTGAGGGAGGGGAAGAAGGAAGCCAGATATAGAGGGACAGGAGTCTATGTCTGGATAATACCTTACAACTCTGAAATAAATTAACAAGAACCCATCGGTCGCCTATAGCACATAAGACTACGCTCAGCACTAAAAAGGAAACATAAAAGAATCAGAAATTACCCCTTGAAAAACTTGCCATTTAAGCTTGTAAAAATAAAATAATGTGTGCTGCATGTTGCCCTGGCCACTGCTTTTGGATTAGCAACTTGAGGTTAGACAGTTGGCTTAACCTTATTCCAGATGGTTTTAGAAGAAGGATTCAACTGTCCGTCTACCAGTGCCACAGTAATTGCATGAGATAGGAGTATTTGAAGAAAAATGCAGGCAACTTAGGCATTTTAAAAATACAGACTTACTGTCACATCAGTCCTGCTTTTCTGAGGTTTTGTCTGCCGACATCTGATTGGCCAAGCGAGGACATGGTGAGAAATGACTCTGGCCTTCACATCACTTTCTTCTACACAACAGTTTTGGAATCTGAGTCTTACTGGGTTATTGTAACCTCTTGCCCTTAGGAGACTCAATTTTGTCTGGAAGCCATTTGGAAGATACATCACTTGTCAGAGTGTCCACAGAGCATTTTCTTCAAGTCATTTCCTGGTGAGCTCCTTTTGTTTTTCAGCTGATAATGCACACAAGATGTGCCCTTCTCAGGGTAAGATTATGAATTTGTAATAAGAAAAAGGGATGGCTTTCATTAGTCCTTTGACATAAATGCAATAGTCATATCTTCCTCCAGGAAGTCTTCACACAGCTTTTGTGATTAAGGTGTGCTAATAAAGTTGTCCCTCTCGTAGAAAGATGGGCAAACCATGACAAAGCCTTTAGGAAGTTGGGTGTAGGATCCTTCACTTTACTACCCAAGGTTCTTCATTGCAAGCTATTGGAACTAACTTTGGTCATCTAAGCAGAAAGGAGTTTATTAACAAGATCTTGGTTTCTAAGAAGACTGGAAGACGAGACTTGGAAAATGGGAGAAACAGAAGGAGTCTGTTTAGTCAGAACAAGAGCACATTCACCAATCAATCAGCCTCTCAAAGATGCTGATACAGTCACCATTAAGCACTAATCCTGGCACTGCTGCTGCTGTTCCTAGTGTCCCTGAGAGCCCGTGCTGCTGTCATCCTGGCCAGGCTTCTCTGAGGCCTTGTCTGTGGACGTCTGGTTGGTCAAGCTAGGACATGGGCTCCTGCCCTAGAAACAAGGAAGCCTGGGAGAATGAGTTTGGCCTTTTCAGCTTCTGTGGTGAGAACTAGGCTTTGAGTCCTAATCAGTCCTCAAACTGGACAGGAAATTCTGAAACATAGAAAGACAGTTTAGATGCTAGGTAGCTAAAGACAGGCAAACATGCATTTCTTTCATGGGATGACCAAAGGGAACAATGGGAGCACAGATATATTTTATCTTAACCAATATCTCTCTTTTTAAATCTTTATCCTCTTTTTTCCTAAATAAATAAATGAAAACAAAATAAAAAATCCAATACCATTTTTGCTGTTTCCCCAAGAGCTTGTATTTGGAAATACCTTCCTTCCTTGCTTAAGAAGTCAAAACAGGTCAGGCATGGAGACTCATGCCTGTAATCCCTGCTCTTTGAGGCCGAGGTAAGGGGATTGTTTGAGCCCAGGAGTTTGAGACCAGCCTTGGCAACATAGTGAGACATTGTTTCTACAAAAAATTTAAAAAAGGTAGCCAGGTATGGTAGTGTGTACTGTAGTACTGGCTACTCGGGAGGCTGATGTGGAAGGACTGCCTGAGTCCAGGAATTTGAGGCTGCAGCGAGCCATGATTGTGTCACTGCACTCCAGCCTGGGCGAGAGAGTGAGACTCTGACTCAAAAAAAAAAAAAAAAAAAGCCAAAACAATATTCAAGGCAAAGGTTTTCTTATTGACATTCTATGTCTTTCAGCACTTCATTTCCCTAAGCAAGAACCTAAAGTGACTCCCTATTGTCCACCCACAGTGGGTCCCCCTCTTCCCATCTCTTTGCAATGAGTACCCAGTCCTAATGGGCCACCAACATAAATGGAAACTTGTCTGCCATCAGTGACTCTTGCCCCATGAAGCTGGTCTTTCAGATGCTGAAGAGCTGACTCAGGAACTCTCCAGTAGCTTTCCCCGGCATATTCCCTAGGGACCCTCAGCTAGTGTGACTCATGTGTGGGCTTCAGCCTGTGGGCCAAGGAAGGTTCATGTGACCTAGATGTTTCGATTGTATTCATGACAAATTGACTTGAATTGATACCCACTTTAGCTAGAGTTTCTTTAGCATCTGGCCATGGGATTATGGCCCTGTTGAGTACACTGTGATTTGATTTTGTTCTTTCCTGACAATGGAAGGGGAAAATACCATAAATGTCAAAGCACATCCATGCTTTTCTCCAACAGCCTATAGGCAATAAATCATCCCATCATTGTGTGGTAACCTAAATCCCCCCTTCCTCATTCCTACATGACTGAGCCATGTGTGGAAAGATCCAAGTATAGAGCACTAATTAAAAAGTTAATATGGCTGGGCATGGTGGCTCATGCCTGTGACCCCAGCACATTGGGAGGCGGAGGTGAGAGGATTGCCTCAGCCCACAGGTTCAAGACCAGACTAGGCAACTTGGCAAGACCTTGTGCCACATGGAAATTTATTTTTCAAACATCTACTCCATTAGAAAATTTTCTTTCTCTGATGCTTACCAGATATTTATATACACATATATATATATGTATATTTTTGAGTTGGGATCTCACTCTGTCACCCAGGCTGGAGGGCAGTGGTACAATCACAACTCACTGCAGCCTCAACCTCCTGGGCTCAGACAATCCTCCCACCTCAGCCCCTCCTCACTAACTGAGACTATAGGCCCATGCCACTATGCCCAGATAATTTTTAAAATTATTATTAAACATTTTGTAGAGACAAGGTCCTGCTATGTTGCCTAGCCTGGTCTCGAACTCCTGAGCTCAAGCATTTCTCGCTCCTCAGCTTCCCAAAGTGAGGGGATTATAGGCATGAGCCACCATGCCTGGCCTCAATGATATTTTAAACCCACTTTTATTTAAAAATATGCATAGAGAAATGAGCGATAGAACAAAAAACCTCAGCTCAATGATAATCACAAGGAAAACTTAACCTTTATAGCTACCACCCAGGTTAGAAAATGGAACATGTTTACATTAAAACCTATACACAACTGTTTATAGCAGCTCTATTCATAATCACCAAAAAGAGGAAATACAAATTTCCTTCAACTAGTGAGTGAATAAATAAGCTGTGGTATGCCCATCCTATGGAATACTACTCAGCAATAAAATGGAACTCACTGTTGATACATGAAACAGTTGGAAGAATCTTATTTTGAGTTAGAGTCTCACTCTGTTGCCCAGACTGGAGTGCAGTGGCCGCTCCCGGC
>NW_007233089.1:62003-90196 GCF_000164805.1 Carlito syrichta
TAATTTTTGATTTATTGTAGAGATGAGGTCTTGCCAAGTTGCCCGGGTGGGTCTTGAACCAGTGGGCTCAGTCAATCCATTCACCTCAGCCTCCCAAAGCACAGGATTACAGGCTGAGCCACCGAGCCCGGCTTGAATCTTAAAGTTCATATGAGAGATGAAAAAAGCCTGTCTCAAGGGATTATATCATGTGGAGTTCCATTTATGTGGTGTTCTTGCAAAGACTAAGCTATAGTGATGGAGGACAGATCAGTGATTGCCAGGGGTTAAGGGGTGGGAGAGGGTGTGATGATAAAAGGCTAGCACAAGGGTGTGGTTTTTATTTTTTGGCTGACAGAACCCCCAAATTCTGTTTGTGATGGTGATTACATAAAAATATACATGTGTTAAAATTCACAGAATGCCAAAAGAGAAAAGTCAGTTTAACTGTAGGATATATTTTTAAATTAAAATATAAGAAATAGGACATGACCAGCAGCCCAAAGCCCTATTGTTCCCTCTCCCAGTGGTTGCCCCTCTTCTCCTGGAAAAGGTAACCATTTATTCATTAATGTTTTAAATGTATCATTTCATCTGTTTTGGCTTATCGACATGCTTAAATACAGTCAGATTGAGTCAGGTGTCTGGTAGTTTTTTAAGTCAAGGAAGTACTCAGAGAGTCCCAAGAGTTCAAGGGCTGGGAACATTGCTGACTTGTTTGCTTTTCTTAGTTCGACAGGTTTCATTCAAATTGGTAAACGTGCACACACACACACACACACACACACACACACACACACACACAAATAGAACCTTAAGAAATGTTTATGAAATCACTGAATAATAATTCAACAAAGCATACAAGAGCATACAAGAGATACTTTTATCACCTGTATTCATTCCATTGCCACCTTATTCCAAATCATCAGAGAAATTTAATTATTTGCAAATTTGCTACAATGGCATTACACACCATGAAATGAGGCAAGGTTTTTTGAAGCATATTCTCTCTTTTTAAAAAAAGTTTTAAAACAAAGTTTATTAGTGAAAGAAGAGAGAAAAGAAAGGGAGACATGCCAGAGCTGGCATGGGCTAAAGAAACCACCCAAGCATATTCTTTGTAAATTTTATTACTGACAACTTACATCTATAGCAGAATGTTTTCTCCTCACAAATACAAACAAAACAAAAACTATTTAAGAAACTCTGTAGGACAAGAAAATTTAACAAGTTACCACAACTTAGAATGAAAACCTAAGAAGCTGAAAAAAGGAAGTTATAAAATCAACAATGAGCGGATGAACATTTTAAAATTTGTTTTGCACATACTAGCAGGATAGATAGATATTTGCTTTTTTGTTGTTTTCAGATTTAGCCTCCTAAGTTGGCTTACATAACACATTTTCCCATCATAAAGAAGGTTATTTGGTTATTAATAAAGTTATGTATCCACATGCGGCCAGGTAAGCTTCTTTTTATGTACAGAGGGTGCATGCTGGGGCACCGACATCTGTTGTTTTTGCCTTGGCAGCAAAAAGTGTTCTCTCTCTTCTGGGGAAGCACTCTCATTTCCTGAGGAGCTGCCCCTTCAGCTCTCCATGAGGCTCTGCTGAGGGGTACTTCCTGTCCTTGAAGTGCCCTCTTCTTGGTTATTGTGATTGGCCCCAGGAGGGTCACATGACCAAGCTGGTCAGCCAGTGGCTTCCCTAGGGATCGTGTGGCTCTTCTTTCCTCTGAGGTCGCTCAGGCTAATTTGATATAAATTGGAAATATTGGCCTTCGCCCACCAGTGCCTCTACTCCTTAGAAGAAGCCTGATGACAGGAGGAGAGGAGATGGAGAGACAGAGAACCACAGACTATAACTGCTTTGGTCAAGCACCCTTTAAAGATCTAATTTCCTGCCCTGCTTGGAAGCACCCTTTGTGCACCCCTCTTGCCAGTGTGAAGGTGCCAATGATTCATTCCCTGTACCCAATTCTAAACAATAATAGTAATAACAATAACAGTGACTACTCACTGAGTTTATATGATGTATTTTATTTTATTTTTTGAATCAGAGTCTCACTCTGTCACCCAGGCTGGAGTGTAGCGGCATGCTCACAGCCACTGCAGCCTCGACCTGCTGGGCTCAGATGATCCTTCTGCAAAAGCCTCCTAGCTGGAACTACAGGTGTGTGCCACCATGCTCAGTTAATTTTGTGATTTATTGTAGAGACGAGGTCGCGCCAAATTGCCCATTTGGTTTCAAACCGGTGGGCTCAGGCAATCCTCTCACCTCCACCTCCCAAAGTGCTGGGATTACAGGCGTCAGCCACCATGCCCAGCCTATATAATGTATTAAGCTATGCTAACCTTTTTACTCCCAGTGTCATATTTTCTTCTCACAACCACTCCAGAATTTTTATAGGCTCAGTTTTAACCTCCAATTTATGGAAACTAAAGAACAGAGAGGTTAAGAAATGTGTCCATGCTGGGTGTGGTGGCTCATGCCTATAATCCCAGCACTTTGGGAGGCCAAAGCAGGAGAATTGCTTGAGCCCAGGAGTTTGAGGCCAGCCTATACAACACAGTGAGACCTCGTCTCTACCAAAAGTAAAATAATTAACCAGATGTGGTGGCGAGTGCCTATAGTCTCTGCTACTCAGGAGAACCCCAATTCAAAAATAAAAAGAAAGACATATGTTCTAGGTCACAAAACTAGTAAGAAGTAGAGCTGGGTTTCAAGAGGAGGAAGTCTGACCCCAGAGCCTGAGTCAGATCTAAGCTTCCAGTTAGAGAGAGATGCAGATATAGGCATTCATGCCTCCTCCATGAAGCCCTCCTTCATTACCCAGGCCAACTTAATCTCCCTGTGTGCACAGTAGACACTTGTGGGTTAAATGCTGTGAATGAAACCTGTCACTGTGTCCCCTTTGCAAGCATTACTAAAGATGCATAAGGCAAAATGCTCATTTGAAATTTTGCTTTTTACACCCTAAACTCATAATATCCGCGCCAGTGGAAGCCTGCCACTAAATGTTTCTTTTCTATGAAGATCAGAAATGCAGACCTGGAAAAGTAGGCACATTTCTTTTCTGGGGAATTTCCTGCTCCTGATTCAGCATTCGGAAACCTGGTGTTTGTCAGCAACCACTGTGACAGGAGGTGGCTTGGGAAGCAGTGGAGAAGGGAGGGGACTGGAGAGGAAATGTGGACTCTGAGAAAACAGTCATCTCTTTCAAAATATCAGCAGAATGAGGCGTGTCACGTCCAGCTGACATTTCCATTTTATTGAAGAGATGCAAACAAATGATGGGGCAAGGGCTTCGGATTTTATTGAATCAGTGTTAATTACCCTCAGGGCTTTACTTAGTAAAATCACAAAGATCACCAGGCTTCAACGACAAGGGTCATCTTTGAGATGAACAGTGACATCCATCTGCAAGCAATCTCCCTCTGCAGGAGGCTGAGCTGGCGCTCAGAGGGCTGAGTCCAGATTTTTTAGAGGGAAAGGGCCAGGTGCTGGATATGGGCAGAACTGGACTCAGCCTTCATCTGCCACCAGTGTGGCCCCAGAACCTTCTCTGGGAAATGGAAATAAATCATACCTGCTTTGCTGGACTATGGTGATAATTTGAGCTAATATATAGATAGTGCCTAATTGTGCCTTACAAACAGTGGGGGTGCTCAAAAAGTAACTTTCATGAAAGGTATGATGCCAAAAGGTAAGAGAATAAACAGCTGGGTTGAATGTTACCAGATGTGCATAAAACCAAGCAGATTAGGCCAGGTTACCTCCAATAAGGATTCAGGTATATACTGTACCTAAGAAATAGAATTTATTCCCCAAGACATATAGAATATTCGAATAAATATACAACTGGTTTCATTACTGATATCTCTTGCTGTTCATGTTTGTATTTTAACTGGTGCCTTCTGGATACAGGACCTTTTAATGAAAAATAAAGGCTTGACCAGGTGCGGTGGTTCACACCTATATAATCCCAACACTTTGGGAGGCCAAGGTGAGAGGATTGCCTGAGCACACGGATTAGAGACCAGCCTGGGCAACTTGGCGTGACCTCATGTCTACAATAAATCAGAAAGAATTAGCTGGGCATGGTGGTACACGCTTGTAGTTCCAACTACTTGGAAGGCTGAGGTGGAAGGATCACCTGAGCCCAGCAATTCAAGGTTGGGGTGGCCATGAGCGTGCCACTGTACTCCAGCCTGGGCAATAGAGTGAGATTCTGACTCAAAAAACAAAAAAAAAAAAAAAAGAAAGAACGAAAAGAAAAGAAAACCTTAAAAAGGGGATAAAATGTATGACATTATTGTTGTCACCCTGTGATCACGGCAGACATTATTAATCATAGTTATTTTTTGTTGTTTATGATGTTGAACCTGGATATTGTTTCTCTATACTCAAGACATTGCTCCAATCTTTACTAATTGAGAATACTTGACATTTTAGATAAATTCAATGTGGTATTTTGGCTTAAGTTTGGATAATTCCAGAAATAGAAGTTTACAGGGGTAGAAACTTTGGGCAGGTGAACCTTGGATCAAATCACAAGCAGCTGCCTGTAAGGACTAACTAAAGTGGACAGAAACAAACATATATCCACCTTGAAACTCTTTGCAATTTTGCTGTTAATAATATTGTGCTTATGTAGTTATTGGCATGGACTTGAATCGACACAATCTATTTCCTTTGAGAATCCACCATAGGTAATGCCCTGAGTTATCATGAATATGACAATGCAAATAGCACAGAAGTCATCTGTGGAGGGATCTGGGTCTTATGGTCCCAAGTGGGTGCTGGTCCCTTTCTGTCATCCAGAGGAGAAGGGGGTAGAACATGCATAGTAGGGACCATTGCACATTTGAGGCTCTCCCTAGACTTCTTGCCTCAACAAGGGCAGATGAGCCTGCCCTTGAAGCCAGAACTGCTGGTGTGAGGGTTGGCTTGGGATAGACAATGGCGATGACTTCTAAGCTAAAACATTTCTCACTATCCAAAGTTTAACATCTTGGCTGGAAAAAAAATTAGGCCCTGCAGACCCCACCATCCCTCATGCAGATCCTTGACCATGAGTGTTCTGGCTCCCCTAGAGCTGGGATCCAGAACTGGGAGGGAGACTTGCAGGTCATCAGGCCCATGGGCTTGCAAACCGTGTTCCTAGAAGTCTGAGGGATGCCAGGAGAATCCCAGAAGAAGCTGTGAGAGTGAAGAGGGTGCTGGGGTCAGGCTTGAAACTATATCCAGACCCTGGACACATTTCTCACTGCCTGTTACTGCTGCTGCCCTGGTCTGAGCTGCCTCAATTCTGGCCTGAACTAGGCACTAGTCTCCCAACTGATCTCTTTGCATCCACCCTCATCACCAGCTAGTCTATTCTTCGTAGCAAGAGTGAGCCTATTAAAACAGAAGTCACAACACGTCTCCCCCTTGCTCAAAACCCTGCCATGTTCTCTGAATCACTCAGCGTAAAAGCCAGTTCTTGACAAGACTCTGCAAGGCCTTGCACCATGTGGCTCCTCGTACCTCTCCAATCTCACCTCCATGACTCCTCTTGACTCCTGCATTCTTGCCACAGTGGTCTCCTCGCTGTCCCTCCAGCCTGCTGATCTGTTCACATGGAGAGCCTTTGCTCTAGCTGTACCTTCTACCTGGGCTGTTCTTCTGCCTAGTATCTGCTTGGTAGTTCCTCCACCCTCTTCTCAAGTCTTTGCTCAAACCTCACTTTCTCCCTGAGGCCTTTCCTGATTTCCTTCTACGTTGCAGTTTCCTCCACACCAGCTGAGCACTCTGGACTTCCATTCCCCTGGTTTCCTTTTCTTTTTTTCTGTTGTGTGTATCGCCTTTTTTTTTTTTTTTTGAGTCAGAGTCTCACTCTGTCACGCAGACTGGATTGCAGTGGCATGCTCACGGCCACCGCAGCTGGGATCAGGCGATCCTTCTGCCTCAGCCTTCCAAATAGCTGGAACTATACGCCTGTGCCACCACACCTGGCTAATTTTTTGATTTATTGTAGAGATGAGGCTGCCCAGGCTGGTCTTGAACCTGTGGGCTCAGGCAACTCTCTTGCCTTCACCTCCCAAAGTGCTAGGATTACAGGCATGAGCTATGGCACCCAGTATGTGTGTATCACCTTCTAACATACCATACAACTTGATGACTTCCTATGTTTATTTGTTATCTGCCTCCTCTTGCTAGAATATAAGTCCCTTAAGAACTGGGATATTTGCCTGTTTTGTTCACTGATGTTTCCCAGGCAGCAAGAATACTATTTGCGCAAAAAAAGTTTCAAAAAAATCATGTTGAATTGATGTACAAATGAGTCAAATTGGTTTTAGAGTCCGTTGCTTCTTCATCAACAAGAGCTACTTCATCTTTAAAATTAGAGCTGGGTATTCAGCTATAAAAATGAGTAAAATAATGTGTTTTGTAGCAACTTGGATGGAACCGGAGACCATCATACTAAATGAAGTAACACAGGAACGGGAAATCAAACACCTCATGTTCTTACTTACAAGTGGGAGCTAAGTTAAGGGTTTGCAAAGGCAGAAAGAAAGGCATAATGGACACTGAAGACCCCCAAGGGGTGGACAGAAAGAGGAGGAGGGATGAAAAATCACCTATAGGGTACAATGTGCACAGGTGGAGGTAGTGGGCACACTTAAAGCCCAGATTTCTTTGCCACTATGCAATGCATCCATGTAACCAACAATCATTTGTACCCCCTAAAGCTATTGAAATAAAAAGATAAATAGAATTAGAGCTGGGCATGGTAGTGTGCACTGTAAACCCAGCTACTTGGGAGTCTGAGGTGGGAGGATTGCTTGACTCCAAGAGACCGAGGTTACAGTGAGCCATGATTGTACCACTGCACTCCTGCCTGTGTGACAGAGGGAGATCCTGTATATAAATAAAATAAAATAAAGTAAAATAACAGTGCTGGTACTGGGCGTCTGTATAAGATACCATTTGAAGAAAAGATTCAGCAGCAAATTGGAAATTGCACTCCAATCCTCTCCTTTCGCCACCAGTACAGCCTGGCCCCCCAAGGAGTCACACAGCTGGTTAGAGCAGAAGTGGAAGGCGACCCATCTCTCCTGACTTATGTGCTCAGGCTCAGTCTGTTCCGCCTAAATGTCCTCCCCAGTCCTGCTCTAAATCCTGACACCTGCTTTGACAGAAGCAGCATTTTGCAATAAGTCAAATCAAGAGCGTCACTGGTAAGGAATAGTAACAGGAGCTGTGCTTTGAAAAGCCCCTCTCCTTTTTAAGCTCTGATTACCACAAATGACAGGTTTGCTAGTATGTGATAAGCTGGGTTTTCTATTTCCAGCTCAACCACCACAGGTGTGATGAGGCTTATGATGCTGTTATTGCTAGTAATTAGCTTTTATATCTATTTTTCTTCTGGCAACACTCGGTTCCTAGAAATTTCGCAAGCATTTCTCACGTATGCAGAGGTGAGTAAAGTGATAAACATCACCATCTGTTCTGTATTTTCCTCTCCTGCAGATTCTTTTTCCTCTTTTTTTTTTCCTCTTTATAATATCTTATGAGAAAACCATTGGCTAATCATCTAGCCAGAGTCATAGACATACTTTATGAACTTTGTCCTGTTTCCAGTGTTTTTTTTTTTTTTTTTTTTTTTGTGAGTCGGAGTCTCTTTTCCACCCAGGCTGGAGTGCAGTGGCACGCTCCTGATCACTGCAACCTCGACCTGCTGGGCTCAGGCGATCCTTCCACCTCAGCCTTCCAAGTAACTGGAACTACAGACACACGCCCAGCTAATTTTTTGATTTACTGTAGAGATGAGGTCTTGCCAAGTTGCCTAGGCTGGTCTCGAACCCCATGGACTCAGGCAATCCTCTCACCTCTGCCTCCCAAAGTGCTGGGATTATAGGCGTCCACCGCACCTGGCTTGCTTCCAGTTTTAAATGAAAAAGAAAGGGAAGCCGGGCTCGGTGGCTCAGCCTGTAATCCCACACCTATAATCTCTACAATAATCAATAATTTAATCTCTACAATAAATCAAAAAATTAGCCGGGCGTGGTAGCGCGCACCTGTAGTTCCAGCTACTCGGAAGGCTGAGCGGAAGGATCGCCGGAGCCCAGCAGGTCGAGGCTGCGGTGGCTGGGAGCGGCCACTGCACTCCAGTCTGGGCAACAGAGTGAGACTCCAACTCGGAAAAAAAAAAAAAGAAAGTGAACCTGGTGTGATTCTGTCTGGTGTGTCTGCTCTGAAGCAGAAGTCATTTACCTCTGTCTGACTTCTCTCTAAGTGCATGCCACCACCCCATGGAAGATATGATGGACAGAGTAGTGAACCCTGAAGGCCCCAGAACTCTCTTTTTGGTTGTGAACTAAAGGCCAACAGAGATGATCACTGTAAGGTGGACAATGATAAAAAATGAACACCAGTTATCTTCAAGAATGGGCACTCTAGGGGCTGGTGCAAAGGATGAATTGCACATTGTTGAAGCGGAGCCAATGCGTTATGAAGGTGGTTCAATTAGGCAACGCTGGCAACTCTGAACATGTCTGTATGGCCACCAGTTTCCTTTGGGGGTTTTGAAACAGCAACACTTGTGGTCTTATGGTTGAAGAGTGGCTCAGAGCATGGGCATGTGAGTGGGTGGCACTCACTAGCTGTGGAGGCAGTAGGATTGTTTGAGCCCAGGAATTTGAGACTAGCCTGAGCAACATGGTGAAATCCCATCTCTACACACACACTAAGGCAGTAGGTCCCTCCTGTCCTCCAAACAACACCATTAGCATTTTTGCTATTTGGAGATTGTAAACTAGACCCTGTTGTGTAGAGGAAGGGAGACTTTGCTCAGTAGAAGCCCAGACCACCACATCCTTTCAGAAGGAATCTTTAATAATATCCCTTAATATGTAACAATAATGATTGTCATCCACCATATCATCCTTCACTCTCTTTCACTTGCTATGTCATCTCTGGGAAAGCAGTGGCTACCGTGCTGAACAAACAGGTTCAATTCTTTAGTCACAGGCCTATTAAGTTTAGGATTTTCTCCCCAGCCTCCACAGCCCTTTCTTTTTCCACTTCATTTTGTAAAAGAAAATAGAACTACCCAGAAACGACAATTTATGAATGTATATTAGGGGCCATAATAATGTTCATAGGCTTTAATGCCGAAATCTCATCTCCTAAAATTTATTCTGAGAAAAAAAATAAAAAATAAAAATGGAAAGAGCAAAAAAGTTCAAGAATAGGAAAATAATAATTATATATCTGTTTTAAGGTATAATACTGAAAACCAATTGCAACATGAACAACTCAAATTATAATCATAAATAAAAAATAGAAGACAAAATGGTATGAATATGTGTATTATTAGTGGGACCACATATGTAGATAAACTTATGAACAAAGTCTGGATGATAGTGAACAAAGGCAAAAATAATTTAGATCAAAGTGGCAGGAGAATGACTGTGCTTTGGTGGTGATTGTTTTATTTTATTTATTTATTTATTTATTTTTATTTTTTGAGTTAGATCACTCTGTCGCCCAGATTGGAGTGCAGTGGCATGCTCATGGCCACTCTAGCATCAACCTGCTGGTCTCCAGTGATCCTTTTACCTCAGTCTTCCAAGAAGCTGGAACTACAGGCACGTGATACCACATCTGGCTAATTTTTATTTTTTTTTATTTTTAAAATTTTATTGTAGAGATGAGGTGTCACCATGTTGTCCAGGCTGGTTTTGAACCCGTAGGCTCAGGCAATCCTCTCCCCTCAGCCTCCCAAAGGGCTGAGATTACAGGCTTAAATGTTCTTTAGTAATAAAAAAATTAACAGCACATCACTGCAGGTGGTGTCTTGCCATATGAAACCAGAAAGAGCACTAGTTTGGGAGTCAGCACTAACAATATAAAACTGAAAAATCCTTTTACTCTCTGGTCTAATTTTTTTCATCTATAAAATGAGGACACTGAACAAGTTATTTCTGAGTTGACATATAGTCTTAAATTCTGTCATATTTCATAGGCTTACTTCTTTACTTAAGTTGATGTTTTGAAAGTGTTTTAAAATGTTTGAGGATGGTATTTGTCACATTTCAGGGTCTTGTTTCAGTAAAGAAACTCTCTGGTCTCAGTTAAGTTTGGAGAAATGGGTTACATAAAATAAAAAGTAACATATCTGTCTTATCTCAAAACCAGTCATATTTTAGCATAAAAACTTGATTTACTCATTCTTAGAAAAGCTCATACTTTCAGCTTGCTGCTGATTATATAATTAATGATGTGGGACAATGTCTTTGAAAGGTGGAAAAATAGCGTTATCAAGGACAATCTGATATTATGAGTGAATAAATGGAAGTTTGACTGCCCTCTTGTAATGGCTGCAGGACACAGCGCTAGCTATATTTTAGTTTTATGTTCTAACAAGTCAGCAAGCGAAGTTTCCAGCAGGTGGCAATATGATTGCCAACAGACCCTTCCCTAAAGGTACTCTGGGGAGCTGTTGGGGATCTAGGAAGCAATGTTTCCGGAACACATTTTTTAATCTTGGGTCTAAGGCCAGGTTCCTTTTCTCAGGGTGCCCTCCTTCCTTTCCTCTGCACAACCAAGTCCAGCTCACCTTTCGGGTACCCAAGGCCCAGGGGCTTTGTGGTCACAAAGACATGGGCCTAAATCATTGCTTTCCCTTTTATCAGCTGTGCGACCATGTTCTTCTCTGAGCACTAGGATCTACTTGTAAAGTCCTTCCTCACATGACTGCAGGAGAGATCTGATACCGAATGTGCCTAGTGCAGTACCTGGAACATGGTGAACATTAAATAAATATCGGGACCGCTCTCATTTTCTGATTCCCTCTTTTGAGAATCCTTATCAGCAGCACTATTACTTGTAAATCTTTCCTTGGCACTTTGCATTGTTTCTCAAATAACTCACAGAGTAACTTGTCTACTAACTGTTTAGATGTAGGATCCCAACTCTAAGGTAAGCTTCTATTGAACATGATAGAAACTTGGGAGGAATGAGTGGTTCTACATCCCAGCCACTATGCTAAGGACTTGGGATGTATATTCTCCTTTAATTCTTACAAAACCTCACGTAGTAGACACTATTACTCTTCTATACTGATGAAGAAATGGCGTCTAGAAAGATGACCAAGAGACACAGATACTAAATGACAGCTGACACCTGTAACCCACGTCCCTCTGATTTTGAATTTAAACTCTTTTCAAAAAATGAATTTATTACTGGGCACGGTGGCTCATGCCTGTAATCCTGGCACTTTGGGAGGCCAAGGCAAGAGGATTGCCCGAGCTCAGAAGATTGAGACCATCCAGGGCAACTTGGCGAGACCTTGTCTCTACAATAAAACAACAAATTAGCTGGGCGTGGTGGCGCATGCCTGTAGTTCCAGCTACTTGAAAGGCTGAGGTGGAAGGATCTCCTGAGCCCAGCAGGTCAAGGCTGCAGTGACTGTGAGTGTGACAGAGTGAGACTTCAACTCAAAAAAAAAAAAAAAGAGTTTATTATCAACAATACTTGTAGAGTTGCTACAGAGTACCCAGGGTCCACTATTTTAATCCCAGATTGTGGATGAAGTGGTGCCTTTCACTTGTGACTGTTAGAAATGGGCTTGGCCCAATGTTCCAGCTCTGATGTCACCAGATAGCTCACCTTTCTGCACACCAGCTGCAGGGTCATGTAGAAAGGAAAGGAGGGATTGCCGGCTCCGTGACAAAGGTCAACTCTGTGAACTTACCTAGAAGAAAGGCAAGAGTCTCTAAGCCCTGTCTCTACTCAGACTTTTCTCAAATGATATCATTGGTATCTCCTTTAACTGGCTCTCACAAAATTTGATCCTGTTCTATGATATATCTCTTTTATCTGTATTGGTTTTAAATAGCAAAATTAATGGCTTTTGGAAATTAACACAGTAACTCTCACTGAACTTTAAAGCTATTGAATCAGCACTGAATATTTAAACATACTGATGTTCCAAGATTCTCTAACAGACGCAACTATTTTGTGGATATTTTATACCAAGATAGTGATGGTTACGTTACTTTGAAATTCTTTCCCAAATGTGGCTTTTGCCTAATTGTTATTGAGACTTTTTAATTATTAAAGCAAAATGGTGGTCAAAATTATTGAAGGGACTGAGGTACACGGTTGTAATAATACACTGGAAACAAAAAATGGAAACTGTAAATACAGATGCTCCTCAACCTACAATGAGGTTACGTCCTTATAAGTCCATTGTAAATTGAAAATATTGTAAGCTGGAAATGCATCTAATCTAATACACCTAACCTATGGAACATCAGAGCTTAGCCTTTCTTACCCTAAATGTGCTCAGAACACATTATATTAGCCTATAGTTAGACAATCATCTAACACAAACCTGGTTTTTAATAGGGTATTGAATATCTCATGTAATTCATTGAATACCGTACCAAAGTAAAACTCAGATTGTTGTGTGAGTACCCAAAGCACAGTTTCTACCGAATACACATTGCATTCTATTCATCATAAAGTTGAAAACTCATTAAGTTGAAGCATTATAAGTCAAGAACCACCTGACTTATATGGTTCCTTCAAAAGGTCCTTATACGTGTTTGGTGAGAATGTAGAACAAGCAGAACTCTTACATCTAGTCAATGGGAAAATAAGATGACACAACCACTCTGGAAAAATATGTCAATTTTTTGAACAGTGAAATATCCACCTACCATATGATGATACAGCTGTTCCACTCTAGGTATCCATCCAAGAGAGACAAAATCAAGTATCCATGCAAAGTCTTGTACATGAATATTTGTAGCAGCTTTATTCATAATAGCCTAAATCTGTAAGTACTCTAAATATCTGTCACCAACTGAATGTATACTGATTCTGGAAATCTGGCTTCCTGAATGGGGTCAGCTTCCCTTCTTTAAGTTTATAATGAGCTCCAACATTTAAAGAACTTGGAAGTCATCACTCCCATTTTGAAAATGAGAAAAAAGATGAACAAACTAAAAATCAATGACTTTTCTTGGATCCACAAGATTTGAGGTAGCAGGACAAACCACCACCCTGAAATCTGGAGAGACAGGTTGATATGGAGACCCAAACCATGATTAGCTTGCCTAAGCAGAAGCTACTGGAGACATAAACTGATAGGAATACTTATTTTGACAAATTGCTGGAAGCTGAACGTGGACTAATGTGAGCATAAGATACTCCTGGGATCCATAGTCTTGGGGTAGAGGTGAGAGAGAGTGTCACACTTTCATGGTTATTTTCTGGAAGCCTCACCAGGTTCTCAGGATTAAGAGTGAAGAAAAAGACTTAGTAGTAAACATTTTTCATTTTGCGTACTCTCAAATAACTTTCCATAACACAAACCTATGCTTCAGGAGAAAAGTACTTTAACAAAGCCTTATTGGTTTAAGGGAAGGGTAGAACTAAGAAACATTTGTGATGGTCATAGCCTGGGAACAAAGGTCCACCAAAATGCTGATTTAATCATGGGGTTATAGACTGCTTTTCCTCCTCAACATTTGCCACCATATCGACAGGGATCCAGGACATCAGTGGACAAGAGCTAAGAGTGGCAAGACAGATACTCCACTTAAGAAGGTGTTCTTAGAGAAACTCAAATGGAAGAGATAGAAAAGTGGACATGAAAGAAAACTAAAGCCTCAGACACTTATAACAAACAGATAACTTCCCCAGATAAATATAAACCCTCACACTAAAGGCCTGTTTGCCTCAGTTCCTAGTGTCTTTTACATCATTTACAAAGCATACTCAAAGACAAGAAAAAAAAGTCTGAAGTGACAAAGAAAGCATCAGAACCAGATATGACACAGGTTTTAGAATGATCACATGAGGAATTTAAAATAACTATGATTAATATGTTATGAACTGTAATGGGAAAAGTAGACAACATGCATGAACAAATGGGTAATGTAAAAAGAGAGATGGAAACTATAAACATGATTCAAAAGGAGATGTTAGCAATTAAAAATGGCTTCATTAGTAGTTTGAGCATTGAAGATATGTCCATAGAATTTTACAAAACTGAGGATATTGAGGAGGGTATCCAAGAGGGCCACAGGGAAGTAGCCAACCTGCGCCTCTCTTGCGGACCAGAACAAGGAAGACAAACCTAGCTGCTGTTAACTCAGTCAGCTTAAACATATTTGGATGGAGGAAGTATGCTACATCCTGCAGAAGACTCTTGGAATGCAGAGGGAGTAAGGAGGAGAGAGTCCGGGTGGCCAGCGGTTGAGCCAGGCTCCAGGTTTGCATAGGATCTTCAGTCTTGGCTTATACTCAAGGGGGGTTAGTGTTCCTGACATGGCTCGGGTCAGTTCCCCTCCTCTCAGCCACATGCAGGTCTTTAGTCCCACACAGGAGGAGACCTATTAGGGCACAATGGCATGCTGCCAGAGCCAGTGTGGAACTGGGAGTCCACCTGTGCTTAGAACGCCTGATCTATCACAGAAACAAAGAACAGAGTACCATATGTTCTCACTCATAAGCGGACCTTGAACAATTATAATACTCTAAGAAAGTGTTTGGCAGTAATGGGAAACTGTCAGGGGAGGGGGTGGGAGTGGCAGTTGAGGGAAACTGCTATGGGAGGGAAGGGCATACCTCATCAACAAGGGTGCCTGCATAATCAATGTTTGTATACCTAACCCTGAATTGTACCCCACATCTTTATAATAAAAAATAATTAAAAAAAAAGAATGCCTCCAGCCCAAGAACATGTTCCTCACCGGTGGGGTCTGGCAGCCTGGCTCCCAGGCCAGGAAACTTGCCTGCTGGTTGTACCTGCTGCCAGTGTCTAGGGGCCATCACCCTCTTCCCCAGACTAGGAAGGTTTGACTGCCAGCTTCATGTACCCAAAGAGTTGATCCCACTGTAACAGGGGATCTGCTGTCTTTAAGTTCTAAGTGTAGCCTTTGACAGGGAGAAGGAGTCATGAGAGGTACCTGGAGGCCCTGTTTCCCAGCAGAGTGCTTCTGGGCTGTGAACAGTGCCAAAACTCTAACAGTGCTGCCAGCTGCCAGGGATCCCCTGTGATCCCTACAAAGGGCTCACGATTAGGGTCAGTCTAGCCAGTCTGATCACAGGAAAAACTCTACAACAGAAAATACAGTTTTGAGTTCTGAGCACTGTCCAGCAAGGGTGGTGAAGCAGGAGTAAATGCCTTTCTCTCTTTGCCTGTTGAACTATTTTGAACAGCAGAAAAGGCTCCTGGGAAGTGAGACCTATCTAACTACAAAACAACAAAACAAAAAATAATAATAAAAAGAGAAGAGTTGCTCCTTACAGATGAGGAAGAACCAGAGGAAAAACACAAGCAGTCCTCAAAGCCTTAAAGAGGCATCATCTACAAAAGAACCTCCCAGTCCCCAAACAATGGAATCCACCCAGAACAACCTGCCCCTGATGACAGAAGCAGAATCCAGACAATGGATGGCAAAAATCGTTAAGGAAAACCACAAGAAGTTGGAAGCAAAGATCACCCAGGCAACGGAAGCTGTGCGGGAAGTAAAAGTTGAGCTGGCCAGTATAAAAAATGTCCAATTTGAAATCCTGGAAATGAAGAATTCCTACCTGTAATTTCTAATAACAATAATAGGCTTAGGGAGCAGAATCAACCAGACAGAGGAAAGAATCTCAGGGCTTGAAGATAAAAATATTGAGCAACCCCAGTCTGACAAAAACAAGTATAAGAGGCTCAAAAAGAATAAGCAAAGCTTATGAGAAGTGTGAAACTATGTAAAGAAACCAAATCTATGATTGATCAACATTCCAAAACAGAAGGGGAAACTGAAAATACCCTGGAACAAGCCTTCCATGAGGTCATTCAAAAAAAATTCCCATATCTTGCTAGAGAGGTGACCATCCAAATGCAACAGATTCAGAGAACCCCTGCATGGTATTACATGAGAAGTCCATCCTCAAGACACATATAATAGTAATCCATCTCCACAAAGAAAGTATGAAAGAAAAAATCCTAAAGGCAACTAGAGAGAAGGGTCAGATCACCTACTGGAGAAAGACCCATCAGAATTACAACAGATGTCTCAGCAGAAACCCTACAAGCCAGAGGGACTGGAGTCCCATCTTTGATGATGTCAAAGATAAGCAATTCCAGCCAAGAATGTCCTACCCTGCCAAACTAAGATTCATCAGTGATGGAGAATTAAAATTCTTCCCAGACATTCAATCACTAAGAAAATATACCACCTCCAGACCAGCCCTTCAGGAGAAGCTTAAGAAAGTTTTGAGCACAAAAACTAATGAATGGTTCCATCTATCACAAAAGCACAGGCAAACACAGAGTTAACAAAGCACACAGATCATCCACTAAATCTAGAAAAAAAAAAAAAAAGGAAAGAAACTTCATAAGAGTCTTATGGCAGAGATAAACCCTCATCTATCAATAATTAACTTAAATGTGAATGAACTAAATGTGCCACTAAAAAGGCATAGAGTAGCAAACTGGATAAAGAAGCATGATCAAACATTCTGCTGCCTCCAGGAAACCCATTTCATTGCAAAGGACAACCACAGGTTCAAGGTAAAGGGCTAAAAAATGATCTTCCAGGAAAATGGGAAACAAAAAAAAAACAACTTCAAGCCAATAAAAGTTAAGGGAAAAAAAAAAAAAAGACAAGGAGGACATTACGTAGTGACAAAAGACTCAATTCACCAGGAAGAAATATCCACTTTAAAATGACAGGCAATACAAAACCAACAGGAATCATCTTTTAGAGTGTGGGGCCCTTGTAGTACAGGATTTCCCTGCTAGGTAAGTTTTCTAGAAACCCATCAGCATCAGTATACCAGCTGGCATTGCTGTGAGAGGTCACATTCAGCTTCAGTGAAATTTGTTTGGAGATTCTTTCCACGTGTTTGCCCACTTCATGATGGGTGATTTATGTGTGCACCTGCCCCCACTGCATTGAGTGTTCAGCAGTTTTTGGCCAAAAACAGCATGATCCCCATGCACCACCCTCCCTATTCACCCAATCTCACCTTGAATGATTTTTTTGTTTGTTTGTTTCTTGGGATGAAAAATGTCCTCAAAGGGAAACATTTTGCCAATGTGGAGGAGATGAAACAAAAAACAACAGAAGCATTAAAAGGCATCCAAATTGATGAGTTTGAAAACTGTTTTGAGCAATGGAAAAAATGTCTCAGTAGGTATGTTGCATCCAACAGAGAGTACTTTGGCTGAAGTTTAAACATATAAGTACAAAACTTTTAATAAATAAATTCCTTTTTTTGGGGTCCCCTCTCTTATATATGCACCCAACACAGATGCACTTGGATTTATAGCACAATTGCTACATAAAATAAGAGACATCATAGACACCCATGCAATCATAGTCAGAGACTTTAATACCCTGCTGATAGCCCTAGACAGATCACTGAGGAAAAAAATCATAAAGGAGAGCTGGAACCTTAACTCAACACTTGACCAATTGGACCTAATAGATATCTACAGAACACTCCACCCAACAACCACAGAGTATACATTCTATTCATCAGCATGTGGAATATACTCCAGGATTGATCACATTCTTAGGCATAATCAAGCATGAACAAATTTCAAAAGGTTGAAATAATACCAAGCATTTTCTCAGATCACAGTGAAATAAAAATAAACAACATCACCAACCAACCCCCCACAAAAACACAAAGACATGGAAACTAAAAAAATATGCTGCTGAATGACTTTTGGGTCAACACAGAAATGAAGACAGAACTAAAAAGATTTCTGGAAACAAATGACAACAAAGACACAGCTTATCAAAATCTCTGGGATATCATGAAAGTTTATAACATTACACACACACATCAAGAAAATAGGGAGATCACAAGGAAACAGCTTAACATCATACCTACAGAAGGTGGAAAGGCAAAAAAATTAAATTCTAATTTCAGTAGAAAATTCCAGATTTCTAAGATAAAGTTACAGTTGCAGGAAATAGAAGACAAAAATATCATAGAAAGAATCAAGAAGACAAAAATCTGGTTCTTTGAAAGGATAAATAAGACTGACAGACTTCCCTGGCCAGATTGACAGTGAAGCTTGGGGGGAAAGGGAGGGAGGACAGAGAGAAGGTCTGAGTAAATACAATTAGAAATGAAAAAAGGCAATGTCGCAAATGACCCTATTATCAGAGATTACTGTGAACATGTGTATGCAAATAAACTAAAAAATCTAGAGAAAATGGAAGATTTCCTTGCATCACACAACCTCACAAGGTTGAAACAAGAAGAAATTGAAACCTTAGACCGATAACAATCCAGGAAATCAACTCAGTTATAAGAAACCTCCCTGCAAAAAAAAAAAGCCTTTAACCAGATGGTTTCTCAGTTGAATTCTACAAAACATTCGAGGAAAAGCTGAAGAGCTAATACATCTTATTGAAAGAATTCCAGGCAATTGAGAAGGAAGGAATTCTCCCTAGCTCATTTTATGAAGCTAATATCCTGATACACAAAAATGGCAAAGACCCAATAAGGAAAGAAAATTACATGATAATTTCCCTGAAGAACATGAATGCAAACATTCTCAACAAGATTCAACAAATTGTATTCAATGACACATTTCAAGGTCATCCATCATGACAAGGCAGGCTTCATTCTTGGGATGCAGGGCTGGTTCTACATTTGCAAAACTATAAATGTAGTTCAACACATTAGCAGTGTAAGACCAAGAATCACATGATTATCTCATTAAGTGCAGAAAAAGCCTTTAATTAAATTCAGTATCCTGTCTTGATAAAAACCCTTGAACACCTAGGCACTGAGGGAACATTCTTCAGACAATAAGAGCCATCTATGATAAATCTGCAACCAGCATCTTTAATGGGCAGAAGCTGGAAGCATGTCCCCTAAGAACTAGAACAAGACAAGGATGCCCACTCTCACCTCTCCTATTCAACATAGTACTGAAAGTCCTAGCAAGAACAATCAGGCAGGAGAATGAAATAGGTGGTATCCAAATAGGAAAAAAAGTTAAGTTATCCATCTTTGTGGATGACATGATTCTATACTTATAAAACCCTGGAAATCTGTCAAAAAATCTCCTTCACTGATAAATGACATTGGTAAAATTTTGAGACACGAAATTAATGTGCAAAAGAGAGTTGCATCTCTATACATCAATAACAAACAGGGTGAAAACCAAATAAAAAACACAATTCCATTCACAATAGACATACACACATACATACACACACACACACAAACACACACACACACATACACACACACACACACATACACGGAATACCTTGGCATCCACCTAACCAAAGAAGCAAAAGACCTTCACATGGAGAACTACAAAAAACTACTCAAAGAAGCCAAGGATGATACAACAAATGGAAAAGCAATCTATAATCATGGACTGGAAGAATCAATATTGTCAAAATGTCCATTCTACTCAAGGCAATCTACAGATTCAATGCAACCCCTATCAAATTGCCAACATCATTTTTCACAGACCTAGAAAAGACAATACAAAGCAAAACATGTGACTATCCAAAGCAATTCTCAGCAAAAAGAATAAAACTGGAGGTGTCACCCTTCCAAACTTTAAACTTTATTATCAAGACAGCATGGTACTGGTATTGGATTGGGCACACAGACCAATGGACAGGACAGAGAATCCAGAAACCAACTCATCTTTGTCAAAACCATCAATAATAAACATGGGGAAATAAAACCATATTTAGTAAATGGTTCTGGAAAACTGACTAGCCACAGGCAGAAGAATAAAACTGGACCCCCACCTGTTATCATATACAAAAATTAACTCAAAATAAATCAAGGATGCAAATATAAAACTATAAATCTTAGAAGAAAATGTAAGAAACACCCTCTTGGGCATGAAAGCAGAAAATGAATTCATGGCCAAGTTCTCAAAAGCAAATGCAACAAATGCTAAGATAGATGACTTATCAAACTGAAAAGTTTTTGCACAGCAAAATAAACCATCAAGAATGTAGCCGGGCTTGGTGGCTCAGCCTGCAATCTCGTGCCTTTGGGAGGCTGAGGTGAGTGGATTGCCTGAGCCCGCAGGTTCGAGACCCGCCTGGGCAGCAAGACCTCATCTCTACAATAAATCAAAAAATCAGCCAGACATGGTAGCGCATGCCTGTAATTCCGGTTACTTGGAAGGCTGAGGTGGAAGGATCGCCGGAGCCCAGCAGTTCGAGGCTGCGGTGGCCGGGAGCGGCCACTGTACTCCAGTCTGGGCGACAGAGTGAGACTCCAACTCAAAAAAAAATCAGCCGGGCATAGTAGCGCATGCCTGTAATTCCGGCTACTCGGAAGGCTGAGTTGGAAGGATCACCAGAGCCCAGCAGGTCAAGGCTGCGGTGGCCGGGAGCGGCCACTACACTCCAGTCTGGGTGACAGAGTGAGACTCCAACTCAAAAAAAAAAAGAATGTAAAGAGATAATCCACAGAATGGGAAAAAAATATTTGCAAGTTATACATCTGACAAAGGCCAAACATCCAGGATCTACAAGGAACTCAAATGAATTGATGGGAAGAAAACAAACCCATTAAAAAGTGGGCAAAGGACGTGAACAGATACTTCTCAAAGGAGAACATACAACAAACACGTGGAAAAATGCTCAGTCTCACTCATCACCAGAGAAATGCAAATCAAAACTACAATGAGATACCACCTAACATCAGAAAGGATGGCTATCATTAATAAGTCAAAAAACAACAGGTGTTGGCATGACTGCAGAGAACAGGGGATGCTTATACTCTGTTGGTGGGTATGTAAGCTAGTTCAGTCTCCATGGAAAGCAATGTGGTGATTTCTCAAAGAAGTAAAAAATTGAGCTTCCATACTATACAGCTATCCCTCTCCTGGGATTATACCCAGAGGAACATAAATCACTCTACAAAGATATATCTGCACACACATGTTTATTACAGCAGATTCACAAAAGCGAAAACATGGAACCAACCCAGATGCCCACTGAAAGTGGACTGGATAAACAAAATGGGGTACATATACATGATGGCCACAAATGAAAACAATATCATGGCCATTGCAGCAACTTGGATTCAGCTGGAGACCATCATATTAAGTGAACTATCACAGAAAGGAACTGAAAACTGCATGTTCTCATCCATAAGAGGGCCCTAACTCTGGTCCCACTAGCACAAGGGTGGGTCCGGCAGAGCAATGCCAAGGTAGGGAGGGAGGGAGCCGGGAGGAGGCACAAGTCAACACGCTGGATACCTGGTTCACTGTCAGGGGGAGAGAGGACCAGCTAGAAGCCCAGACTTCACCTGCATGCAACCTACTTCCCACTTGTACTCCACTACACTAAAATAAAAATGTAAGACAGAAATTTTCCAACTGGAAACAAAAAGAGGGAAGAAAATGAAAAATAAAAACACACAGAGCAGAATATCCAAGAACTGTGCAATGATTTCAAAAGATGGAACAAATAGTAGTTGGGAGAAAAGGAAGGTGGGAATGAAGGAAATTAAATATTTGAAGAAAAAATAGATGAAAATTTTCAAGATGAATGACAGACACCAAAGAACAGAGAAGTTAAATAAGTTACAACAGTATTTTAAGAGATGGGTGGGAGGAATTGGGTATGCTCTTTTATAACATACACTCCCCACGGAGCAGTATAGTATTATTTGAAGGGTTATTTAGTATATAAATGCACATTGCAAACACTAGGCAAATCACTAATAAAGTTATTAAAGTAAGTACAATTGATATACGAAGGGAAAATAAAATCATATAAAATTCTCAATCAAAACCAGAGAAAAGAGAAACAAGAGAAGAAAGAAAAAGTAAGTAACAAGAGCAAGGAGCACAAAACAGTTACAAACAGGTGAATGGATAAAATAATTATAGTTTATCCATTCGGTTGTGATCCTTTCGGCAATATAAAAGAACAAACTATTGATACAGGAAACAACATGAATACGTCTCAAAATAGTCATTCTGAGTAAAAGAAGCCAGACCTACTCCAAGATAATATACCCTCTTTTTCCATTTATATAGAATTCTATAAAATGAAAACAAATCTACAGTAATAGAAAGCAGATCAATAATTCCCTCGGGATTGAGAGGAAAGGTGAGAAGGGACAAGAGGTAGATAGGGCTTACAAAGGAACATGAAGAAGCTAGTAGCAGCAATCAATATGCTCATTATTTTGATTGAGGTAGTGGTTTCACGGGAAGTATGTAAGTCAACACTCAGCAAATTGTATGCCTAAATAAGTGCAATTTATGGTATGTTAATTTAAAAAGTGGAATTTATTATATGTCAATTATGCCTCAAATAAACAGTTCTTTTAAAATGAGCTTGTGTGAGGAGAAACAGTGAGATGTGAAAAACTCAGTAAGCATGGAAATCTGAGAGGTCTGTAATTGAATTCATGGTTTACCTGCTGCACAATCTTACACAACTTGCCTAACTCTTCTGAATCTAAGTGTTCTCTGTAAAATGGGTATCGTACCAGTTAGGATGGTGTATATATATCTGAATCCTTGACAATGGCTGAGAAAAGTAATGGATGTATTTATCTCATGGGCACTGATTCTGGGTATAGGTTGTCCACAGCTGGCATGGAGGATCAGTAATGTAACTGAGGAACCACAATCCCTCTGCCTTCCTTAGTGATGATTATCATTCCCCAAGCAACTTGCATAGTCCTGTAGGAAGAATGAGAAAGGGGACGAGGCACTGTCCGCTGACTTTTTCCTGTTTCATTGGCCATAGCTAAGTCACATGGCTATCCAAAACTGAAAAAAGGGCCTGAAAAGGCAAGTTTTTGCTTTCTAGCTTCTACAGGCCAGAATGGAAAGCTGTGAAGAGTTGAACTGGGTGTGAAGGTGCCAATTGACAGCACCTACATCAGGTACAATGAGAGTAACTAGCCCAAATGCGGTTGAGAAGCTTTAGGGCATCCAGGATAAATGTTTGCTGTGAAAGTCATAAGGTGAAAAAAAAAGTTACTATTTGCTTCTTGTCCTAGTTCACTTAGGTTTCTATAACAAAATACCATAGACTGAGTAGCTCATAAATAACAGAAATATGTTTCTCACAGTTCTAGAGGCCAGGACATCTAAGACCAAAGTACTGATAGATTTGGTGTCTGTTGAGGACCCGCTTTCTCACAGATAGTGGTCTTCTCACTGTAGCCTCACATGTCCGAAGGGATGAGGGATCTCTCTGGGGTATCTCTTACAAGAGCATTCATCCCGTTCACAAGAGGTCTGCCCGATCCCTTCCCAAAGGCCTCACTTGTTAACACCATCACTTTGGGGATCTGATTTTGATATTAATTTTGGAGGAACATAAACATTCAGTGCATTTTATTTCATCCTTAGCCCCCCCAAATTTAAGTCCTTCTCAGATGTAAAACATATTACTTTCATCTCAACAGCCCCTAAAATCTTAACTCATGCCGGCATCAGCTTAAAAGTCAAGAATCCAAAGTCCAAGCAACTTTTGTATTCCAGCAGGAAGAGGGAGGAAGGACGGTAAGGAGGAACTGTCAAATGACTTCTTGGCTGTTGACTGTCTGGCTCAAGTACTGAAGGTGCCAACGTATAGCATCAATACCAGGTGAGGTAAACGTTAACTAGCCCAAACAGTGGCTGAGAAACTTTAAGGGCATGAAGGGTAAGAGTTTGCTGTGAAAATTACAAAATGCAAAATGCAAAAAAAAAAAAAAAAAAAGCATAGAAAAGAAAAAAAATACAAATAATATTGCTATATTTGCAATATAGCAATATGCCCCAGAAGGCCTAATCTGAGTAGAGTTTGGATCCTCTCAGATTAATGCCATAGCCATTATATAGGCCCATAATAAAATTCTTAGCTAATGGGATTTTGCTATGTGTCTGTATAGAATAGTAAAAACTGGGCATGGGCTGCCTCAGGCCTGTTCCATCTGTTGAACTCACAGCCTTGAGGCAAATTTCCTAGGAAAGTACTTGTCAGGTGACCCTGGGAGGTCAGGAGTACCTAGGTCAATGCAGGGGATTGAAATACAATGGCAACATGTAAGTGACACACAGAGATGAAGCTCATGTCAGGTCTTCTTTTAGACCTTTCTCAATCTCCCAATCCAAGGGACTTCCTCACCATAACTGCACTCATTCCCATGATCACTTTTTTTTTTTCTGAAGCACTACTAAAATTGTTTATTGTCTATTTCCTCCCGTGCCTTGGAAGACTTAATTTCAGGAGAGCAGTGATCCTTTGTCCTACAGCCACCAGTCTAGGATCCTGAACAGCTGTAGCCCTGTATGTTCTAAATGAATGTCTTTTTAGCCACTTACATATTTTCCTTGCTTTAATATCATACAGATCACAGAGAACCCACTTTTTGCTTTGTCTTTCAAATGTCCTTGACCAAAAATTGTATTTTGAACTAAGTCCTGAGAATGGGTATGAGGAGAATGTTTGTGAACTGTTGAAGTACATATAAAAGAAAATTAGATTCAAAGAAATAATCTTCTGGGCATGTTTGAGCCATATTGAAGCTAGTATTTTAGCGATAGAATACATTATATTTGTAAAACCAAGTGACAATGCAGGAGCGATTTTTAAATATTTATCAAATAACGCTATTTAAGTTGGCATGTTCCGTTTGCTGTGTAGCTTTTTTCTTGGAATATATTAAAATATTTAAACCGCAGAGGCAAGATCGTGCCATATTACTTGTGGAGAAGATGTGGGTACTGATGGTTTTCTGCAGCCAACAAGCCTCTGACACACAGTCCCAACTTCATTATTACTAGGAGCATTTTTCTCTTTTTTTCCCTTTTAATCTAAAATAGATTTGGCACCCTCTGCTCTCAGATAGTGATATTTATTTTGTGGTGTGAATATTCACTACAGTCTAATATTAGCAAACATTTTCAAGAACATATGGTCCAGGCGTTAGATTGGCTTTATTGAGTTGAGATGGTCTAATACTAAGGAGATAGTGCCACCAACAAGACACTTGAGGAATCCACCAGAGGGCGCAAAGTGTAAAACCAAATGTAAATTTCCTCCAGAAAGACACAAACATTTGTATTGCAAGTAAGATTTCTAAAATGCAAAAAACTCAAATTAGTTCATGGATGTAAAATAATTTGTGTGTAAATATTACTCATTTCCTGGAAGTAGTAGTGCACAGGTTCATTACATTTAAGAGTGAAATTATTTCTAATCCTAGCTCTTTGACTGTGTGATTTGTGGCAATATGAAATTTGCCTCTCTGGTCTACTGTTATGATGCATAAACTTGTGCAAAATGATTCTTAAGGTTCTTTTCAATCCTAAAATTCCATACTTTTATTATATGTGATTCTATTTCAGTCCTTTAAAAATCTTTTTAGCCGGGCTCAGTGGCTCAGCCTGTAATCCCGTGCTTTGGGAGGCTGAGGTGAGGGATTGCCTGAGCCCGCGGGTTTGAGACCCGCCTGGGCAACTTGGTGAGACCTCATCTCTACAATAAATCAAAAATTAGCCAGGCGTGGTAGCGCGCACCTGTAGTTCCAGCTACTTGGAAGACTGAGACGGAAGGATTGCCGGAGCCCACCAGGTCGAGGACGCGGTCCCTGCACTCCAGTCTGGGTGACACAGTGAGACTCCAACTCAAAAAAAAAAAATCTTTTTGATTAGGCTTAGATTATGTGATCAACCATAACTTGACATTATGGAGATTCTGTTTGGAAATAACTAACATTTTATTTTATTTTATTCCAAACCCTTGAGTTGAGGGCTAACTTTCAATAGATCACAGCGAGGGAGCTGCTCTGCTACATAGGAAACCCCGACCCAGAAGCAGGTCATCTACGAATGGTTTGGCACCAGGTTCCCCACCAACGTACAGTGCGTGACCCTTGAGGGGGCAGCCGCCTTTCCGGCCGCGCCTCGTGTCCTAGGAAGAGGGGATAACTAACATTATTTCATGGAAAACTTAGATCCCTGAAATATGTTGATTTACTTTCTTGGAAAAAATCTGATAAGTAAAATGAGGTATATATAATCTAGTGACAATATCGATGACAACGTTTACTGTAACTAGGTCTTGCTATTTAAACAACCAATGCAATCTGTTTTTATTTTTTTAAAAAACAGGAAAATAAAGACTCACAATATTATACATAGCCAAGTTGTTTGCATGCTCCATTAATTTTTTTCTTAAAGTACTATCTTTGTGTACTCAGTGATCGTTATAGTATCAAAATTCTAAAGTCATGAAGAAGATTATACAGAAAAAAAAGGTGGCTTGAGGACCAAGAAAACAGTAACTGAGTAAACAGAAGGACACATATTAGATATGAAGTACTACATGTCATCATTCATTTGGTCAACCACTGCAAGCTTCTGGATGTAGCTGATTTTGATAGAGTCAAAGAATCTACAGTACTCTTCACAATTGTTCAGTGGTCATCATTATAAATACCCACCACAATAACCTGTATTCAGTTTATGCCTGATTTGTGACTGAAATGGAAACTTCTAAATAGCACAGGCACCAATGGATAAACTGTTAACAAGTTTTAAAAAGCAGAAACCCGTTCTGAATTCAGATTGATAATGTAGTCATATTTAATGCCATGACATATATTTAAATATTTCCAACTTTTCCATCCCTCATTTAGGACACATTTTCCTCTTATTTGCATAAGAAAGGAAGAAACATGCCAGGCTGGTAGTGAATGGGAAGGATGACGGATGAGTCGGAGACTGAGGAGGGAGGACTGCTTGAACCCAGGAGTCTGAGACCAGTCTGGGCAACATAGCAAGACCTTGTCCCTACCTCCCCCTCAAAAAAGTAAAAAGAAAGACAGATTAGGCAAGGTGGCACCTGCCTGTAGTCCCAGCTAAGGCGGAGGCTGAGGCAGAAGGATCGCCTGAAACCAGGAGGTCTAGGCTGCAGCGAGCCATGATGGTGCCACTGAACTCGAGCCTGAGACCCTGACTCAAAATGCAAAAGCAAACATAGGATTATTACATCTATTACCTCTATCAGAAGCCAGAGGTAGAACAATGTTACGTGTACACTCTAGATTGCCTGTTGCAGCAGATTAATTCACCTGGTTCCAATAAGTCTGGTACTGCTGTTTCTATGATTCTGAGGCCAGTTAGCTTCCTCCTCTGGCAGAATCTTAGCCCCCCCAGCTCAGTTCAATGTCTGAAGTTATCAGCATGAGATAATATATCACTTATTTCAACCAATTTACTTTGCCTGTAGAGGCTGAGGAATGTGAGGAGACCCCCCACCTGACTCAACAATTTTAGGGATAATTCACACAATCTCACAAGTTTAATGAGACGAGCCCTTTAGACCACTGCGTTATTACTTATGTAAGAGTAACGCAAGAAATGCTGATTGCTTAAGCTCAAATCCTGACCCTGCTCTTTATCCTGTGCCTCAGAATCCTCATTAGCAAAATGGGCATAGCAGGGCCTACGTTTTTAGGTTTTAAGAAGTACACAAGTAAAAACTTTTAAAGCCACTATGATTGCTCCTTAAACTTTGAACATTAAAATGGTTTCATTTTTCTCCAGTGCTTTTCCAGCAAGATATAGCTACGAGCGTCAGAATGGAGTTCCAATAAATAATTCACTGTTGACCTTGGACAAGTCACTTGCCCTCCCTTGACCTCATTGTTTCATCTAGGGTCTTACATAAGACCTCAAAAGTAATAAATGCTCTAAGATAGTCTCAATGGGTGTTACGGAATAAACAAACTTTAACATGCGGATTTCGGAGCAAATGCTACACATCCCGTGATTCATTATTTCCCATTAGGAGCGTGTGACCCATAGCCACGTGATTCCCTATAGCCCAATAGTAGTGCGTGGCCCCTAGTCATGTGGTTCTCTAGTTCCCAGCAGCAGCCACGGCCCCCAGAAGTTGCCGTCGGCATGCCACGTGGGGAAAGCACTGCGGAAAGCCATTCCACTTGCTGAAAAGAAGTTTCAAGGGACGTGATCTTTTACCGTGATAGCCAGATATCATTTCCGTGAATACTGGAGTGAAACAAAGGCCGGACGGCAACAAAAAATACACGTTTATTTTGTCCAGCGTGGCCGTGAGTGTCCAGGTCGCCCGGGTCCTCAGAGGAGCAGGAGGGAGCCCAGCAGCCGCCTGTCCCGGCCCCGCAGGCGGCCCCGCTCCAAGCCGTGGCCCTGGTCCCGGGCCTCGACGCGTG
>NW_007233089.1:90338-97003 GCF_000164805.1 Carlito syrichta
GGGGCTCGCCGGGGCCGGGAGGGGGCGCGCGCGGGGGCTCCCGGCCGCGCGCGCTGCCGCCGCGGGGGAGCGCCGGGGGCCGGGCGGCGCGCGCGTGCCCGAGCAGGAGCGACTCCCGGCGGCGGGTGTGCGGGCTCTCGAGCAGCGCGCAGAAGCCGTAGGCGGTGCGCGCGCGGGGCAGGTGCGGCAGCGACAGCGCGGCCTGCGAGCGCGGGTCCCAGTCGGTGCGGCCGGCGTCCTCGGCGGAGCCCGCCTCTTCGCCCCAGGAAGGCCGGAGGGCAGCCAGGGCCCGGCGGGGCGCGAGGCGCGGCGGGATGCAGAACTCGGGGATGCGATCCGGGGTGAGCACGTGGGCGCAGGCGGCGACGGGGCGTCGCCTGGCTGCGCGGGCTTGTCCTGGGGGAAGCCCGTCCCCACTTGGCCGCAAGCATTCGGGACCCCGGCGGAGCCGCTGCAGGCACCACATTTCCGGGCGACGCCCTGCCGAAGTGTGTCCACCTGCAAGGCACAAACCACACGGGGCGTTAGAGCCAGGCCCGCAGGGCGCAGCGATTCCCGTCCCTTTTCTTCTGCTCTCGGGGCGTTTCCTCCTGCCTTTCCCTAAACAAAGCAAGCTACCCCCTCGCGCCTGTATGGCAAACTATTTTTCAGTGATTGAAAAACGACTGATTTCCTCCTGCCTCGCTCTGTGGTCAGGTACCCCTGGGTGCTTGTTGCTTCAACCGCCATCCGCCCACGCTGGACAGAGGCAAAGATTTTCAACACGTTGGCTTCTATCCTGGGTCGCTCTGTCCTCAGTGCCAGTAGGCGCCTTGCTCCGTGTAATCGCTTCCTGGATCCTTGCACTATAGCACTCTAGCCGTCAGCGACAAGTAAAATAGTAATTACCGACTTGTCCCTTCTAAGAAACGGTGGCTTGTTCACCCCTTTCAGACGCAGGCACCCTCAGACGAACGCCCCAAGGAGGTGGGCAAGCCGAAGGATTCCTCGTAAGGTAACTTGGTCCTGCGTCAAGCGGGTCTCCGCACTTTCGCATGGGACAGCTCTGAGAAGTTCAAAGCGCGCGGCGGCGTCTGGCCCCGGCGGTCAAGGGCAGCCGGTCTGAGCCTTTATAGCCCAGGCCCGCCGCGCCTGCCAGGAGGCCGCCGCCAACGGCGCTGCCTGGTAACCTGATGCCAGGCCCTCCCCTTTCTCTCTGCCACGCGGCTGGATCTGCTGAGAAGTTCTAGATACCCCGTTTTCTCTCTCAGATAGAGGTGTCCTCCTCAGAAACCCTGAGCAAGCTCGTTTCCTCACATGCAAAACAGGCTTGCGTCTTGACCAAGTCGCAGAGTAATTGTGAGGATAGATGGACACAATGGATGTGAATACACAGAATTATGCTGGATCCACCATTAAAATGAAGTCATAAATCCTATTTGTCTCATTCTTACCTAGTACCTGCCCCAGATCCAGCCTTCTATGTATTTGCTTTCTGGTTTTCCGTTCTGACTTAAGATGTTCTTTGTTTGGTGAATATAAACCACTCTGTGTTAGGGGGGACCTTCTGGGGGAACATTTCATATCTTGATCAGGGTAGAGTTACAGGGGTGTATTTATATGTAAAAAAATTATCTGGTGTACTCTTGAGATGAGGGCATTTTATTGTATGTATGCTCTATCTCAGCTGAAAACATTACAACCTACTTAAGTCATGTGTGCTGATTTTTGATTGGATAGATATACACTTGCATACATCTGTGCTGTTGGAACCATCCTTTGGAGGCACCCTGACCACATTTGGCCTTTCCAGGCTGTGCACACCTGCGAGACTCTTTTCCTTCCTTTGTTAATTAACTAGTGGTTATTCTGTGAGGTTTGCATCCTGCTAGCAACTGAAAGAGATCCGAGGCATTTTGTTCAGGGTTTGGGTATATGATATTTCTGCCTAAGATACTGCATTGCAAATTAATTGCTTCTCTAAATAATGTTTAATGAATTAGACAATTAATGCAAAGGTGATTTCAGTATAGGGCAATGTACATTTTGTCTTTTTGGACACAGGCACTGTGCTAAGAGATTTACATGTAGTCTCTAGACTTGTCGGAAAACCCCTGTAAGTTCTGATCATCCTTACTTTACAGATGAAAAACTGAGTTCCAGAGGTCAAGTACCTTATCCAAGTTCACATGGTGGGAAATGAAGGAAATAATACCTACTCATGGGTACAAATGAGTTGTTTTGAGAATTAATTTAATGTAATAATGTGCCGGGCACAGTGGCTCACACCTGCAATCTCAGCACTTTGAGAGGTGGAGGCGAGAGGATTGCCTGAGCCCAGGGGTTCGAGACCAGCCTGGGCAACTTGGTGAGAGCTCGTCTCTAAAATAAATCATAAAAATTAGCCGGGTGTGATGGCGTGTGTCTGTAGTTCCAGCTACTTGAAAGGCTGAGGTGGAAGGATTGCCTAAGTTCAGCAGCTCCAGGCTGTGGTGGCTGTGAGCATGCCACTGCGCTCAAAGACTCCGACTCAAAAGAAAATAAATAAATAATTTTTTTAAAAAAGTATTTTGCATCATGCCTGGAATATGGTAAGGGCAAAATATATAGATGTAGTGATTGTTATTATTAATGAAGATAGAAGGGAGGTTGTAGAGTACAATGGTTAAGAAAATTCAGTCCGAAATCAGGTTGTTGATAAGTGAGTTGAAACAATGATGACTCACCTTTAACAAGTTACTTAACCTTTCTAAGCCACAGTATCAAACATAAAATTGATTATAATATCAACCTATAGGGTTATCACGAGTATACAATGAGGTAATGCATATGAAGCGTTTAGCATAGAGCTTGACATGCACAATGTCAGATATATGTATATATATATTACAGAAGAGAGCAAATGCTCATTAGTTCACTTATTCATTCAAAGCAATATTTACTGAATGTTTCCTGAGTTCCAGCCACCATGTTAGGCTGGTGGATCCAAGCTGTACGGGATTCTATCAGCTATGTAAATTCACCAATAAAGTAATGAAATATTTGAATTCTATCTGGATGAGGCAGACGTGAGAAGAGACATATGTTTAGTCTGGGGGCAGGATTGGTGGCTTTCTAAATTTACCATGTCTTTGACTAGCTACTTCTTTGTCTTGATATCACCTCTACTCCTGGCCACAATTCTTGGGCCAGGGCTAAATCTATGGAAAGAAGATTATAAATTATATACTTGGGCCATATGCATGTGTTCTGACTCAACTTTTCTCAGGAGACAAGCAAACAAGCTGTTAGCTCTGGAAGTGATAGTCCTTGGTTGAAATGATGAAGAGCACAGATCAGAGCTCGCAGGCTGAGAAATTGGTGGACAAGTTAAGCAAGTTAATGAACCTGTTTGAGCTTGTTACAAAATAATGCCTGCCACATAATATTGGTGTGGGATTAAAAAGAAATGCATGGAAATACTTAGCAGGCAGTTAAGAGCTGGCTAACGGTTTGCTGTTATTTTATTATCATGAATGCTTGCAGATAGCTGATTCACACATGAATTACTTTAGAAACATTTCTCTACTCAACCAAGCAAAGAAGATTTGCCTTGTTGTTATTTTATTTTTTTGATGCAGGATTTATTGAGAGGACAAAAAAGCTCTCACAGTGGGAGGGGACCTGGAGGGGTTGCCCGCCTTGTTGTTATTAACGATTCACCTTCAATAACACCTTAATAGCATTTCCTGTACATGAGTTCCTGAAAACAGTGGAGGTGTATTCTGTGGCTGGTCCCCTGTGACCACATTAAGCCTTATGTTTTACTTAACTCGGAAGCATGAGCTAGCCAGTGCTTGGGAGAATGGTGTGACTGGATCAGGCCAAGTGCCTGGAACACTCTACTAAGAGAAAGATTGTGGCTGTTGGGAGCTCACAGCTGTAGCCATGGGGACATCCAGGATTGGAGCTGGAAAACAATTCTGTGAAGTGAGCATAAGTAGATCACACCCCATTGAGACCAGAGGAACTCTCAAGGCAAAAGGAAACTGAGCATTTTAAAGCAGATTTATAAAAATAGTATATAGGCGACTGGATGTCAAGGAAAGTAAGAAGAGAGTTTATGATCACGAAAATATTGGTATTCTGACTTATGAATCTCATTCAAGATACCCAGAGTATGGAGAACTGGAAAGAACACAGACCAGGCCATGAGGACACTTGGGTTTTAGCTCTGACAGTTATTAGCTTGTGGAACTTTGGGTAAGACTCTTAATTCTCTCTGGCACTCGGTGTCTCCATCTGTCAAATTAGGGGATTGGATGTGATCTTCCCTCTGGTTTTCCTCTGGCTCTAACATTCTGCAATCCACTTCTGTGCCGTCTCCCAGTTAACCTTCTCAACTTTCCATAGTGTCATGGCTTATACTCTAGTTTTCCTCTTCATTTCCTCCTCTGCCCCAGATCCCTTTTTGATTTTCCCCCCAAAATTCTACGGTTGGGGAATTGGGTGTAAGTGGTGGGCAGTATGAAGTTAGAAATTCTTTAAAAACTTTTTAGAAAAAAGAGTTGCTATTTTTTAAGTGTTGTTACTTTTGTTTTTAATGGAAATAATATTTTGCACATCGGTTTTTATTGTTCCTCATTGCAGTTTAGTTTTGTAATTGCCTTTGTTGTCCTCATTGTTCTTAAACCAGAATGAAGATAAGAACTATAATCACTAGACTGTTCATTCTCTTTAGTTGACCTTTGGATCCAAATTCTTTCTGGTACAATCCTGTGCTTTAGGCTATGAATGGTGTTTATTGACATTAATTATAGTTTGTTTTAAATGGGAACTGTAAATTTGACTTCTTAAAGAAATATTGGAGATTTGGGGCATACTTTATGCACATAATCAGTCTCTCAAAACATGCTGAAAATGTAAAATTAAAAGTTTTGTATATTACATGGTAATAGCATTATTTGCCCTAAAGATTTAGAGCCAAGTTTTCCACCCTGAGATTTTTTATTCTGCCATTAACCTTTCAAAAGCCTCTGATAGCCTGTGATGATTAAACTGTATAATTATTGACAGAGAAAAGGGTGGCAGTGCTCAGGGAAGGACAGGAAATTAATACCTACTGTGTGATTTTGGGTAAGTTATTTAACATTCCTGAGCTTAATTTTTCTGTAAAATGGGGACAATATTGCCACCTGCATTACTTGCCTCACAGATCTTTTGTGAGGATTATATGAAAATTTCTACCTTGACATAATGACATGACAGTTCATGAGGTGTAACTGATAAAATAGAATGATGCATATAAAAGCACATTTATACATTATTCTTTCAAAACTGTAAAATACTACAGAACTGTAGAGAATTATTTTATTACTTAAGGCATTAATGTTGCTCACTTCTTCCAAAAGATTGTATCTTCTGTTCTGCTTGCTTGACTATGCCATGCTGCCTGGGCCACCTTTCATATTGCCTTGCACTGTTATTCAGACATCCTTGCATTTGTTTTTTTCTTAACTTTTATGGTGCGTGCCTTATCTCAACCAGAAATATATTATTTCTTTACATCCAGCCCAGTGCATAGTTCTTTAGTTTATTTAGTTCTTTCTAATTAGTAACATCTTCTTTGCAAATATATTATTATTTAACCAAGCATTTCCCATAAAGCATCAAGTTTCCCACTGAACAAGTGATGGTGTTCAAGGTACTTGAATTCTGAACAAGAACAAAAAACCATGACTCCTCAACAAATAAATTTTAAAGAAATATATCTCGCTCAGATCGATGAACAAGGTATTAAAATGAAGACTAATGCCAATTCCTTTCTTATAGTATTATGGTAAATGCTCAGGGTTTGCTTACCAGTGAGAACATGTAGTACTTGGTTCCTTGTTCCTACGATAGATTAGTGAGTATGATGGACTCTAAATCCATCCAAGTTGCTGCGAAGTCCATAATTTTGTCTTTCTTTATGGTTGCTACTTATGTTTTTATTTTATTTTAAATATGTGAGGTACAATTCAGGATGAGGTATAGCAGTGGTCATCGTACAGGTGGAGTCTAGGCCTCCCTTTAGTCCTCACTTCATCTGGTTTAGGATCAGGTACCCTTATTGTTGTGTTCGCCCCCCTCATATTGTGCTTATTTACTTATTTTTAAATTTTATTTTATTTTAAAGACGTGAGGTTCAATTCAGGATGAGGTGTGCAAGCGACCATCGTACAGGTAGAGTCTGGGCCTCCCTTCGGTCCCTACTTCGCCCGGCTTGGGATCAGGAAGCCTTATTGATGTTATATGCCCCTCTTCCCTCGCCTGGCAGTGCCCCGCTTACTGTCAATCCCTTTCTGATAGTATCATGGTAAATGCCCAGGGTCCGCTTAGGAGTGAGAACATGTGGTACTCAGTCCTTGTCTCTGAGATAGATCACTGAGTATGACAGACTCTAAATCCACCCACGTTGCTGCACAGTCCATAATTTTGTCCCTCTTTGTGGCTGCTATTTGTGTTTTCTTATTTTATGTTTTATATGAAAGACGTGGGGTCCAATTCACGGTGAGGTGTGCCAGCGGCCATCCTACAGGTAGAGCTCGGCCTTCCTGCGGTCCGCACTTCACCGGGTTGAGGATCAGGTGTCCTGACTGAGCCTGCGCCTAGCGTTTTCAGCACGCACAAGGACTGGCCCGGGCGGGGCGGGCCGGCGGGGCCTG
>NW_007233089.1:97489-98136 GCF_000164805.1 Carlito syrichta
TTCGGGCCCGCGTCCGGTGAGCGGGCTTGCCCCGCCGTGCTGCCTCCCGGACGGCGGCCCCGAGGAAGAGGAAGGACTTCGCCTCTCGCAGCGGCCTGGCGCAGGGTTCGGCGAGCGCTGGCCCGGAGAGGCCCGCGCCTCGGAGCCTTCCGGGAAAGGCGGTGTCTCCTCTTCGCACGGGCTTTTCCCGCGATGCGAAGAGGATTCTGAGTTTTGTTTTGGAGCGGCCGAGAGCCACCCAAGCCTCGGCCAGCATCGTCACTCACGAGGCGCCCGCCTGCTTGCGTGCCCGGGGACTGGTGCCAGCGTACTTCTCCTGGAGATTACCTCTCTGGAAGTGTTCCACAAAGCGTGCTTGCACCCTCTCCGGCAGGCTTAATTGTTTTTGCGAACCCCACGTTAAGCTTTGGGGACATCGGGATGCCTTCTCACGCGGCGGGAGATGTGGGGGTTTTGTTAGTGTTGGGGGCACCTCGTGGACGGCACTGCTTTTATTTATTTATTTTTATTTTTTGAGTTGGAGTCTCACTCTGTGGCCCAGACTGGAGGGCAGCGGCCTCGCCTGCTGGGCTCCGGCCATCCTTCCGCCTCAGCCTTCCGAGTAGCCGGAATTACAGGCATGCGCTACCACGCCTGGCTGATTTTTT
>NW_007233089.1:98339-152984 GCF_000164805.1 Carlito syrichta
GGTCGGCCCATGGGGATAGGCCCGCGCTGGCCCCGGGGTAGCCACGAGCCCCTGTAGCTGTCCAGCGCTTGAAATGGGGTCCGTGGCGAAGGAGTCGTGCTGTATGAAATACTCGTCGACTTGACCATGTTTCTACTAGTGAAGTTGGAGGAAAAAGCACTTCAGTTATGTTTTGCGTGTTGAAATGATCATTTTGGAATATATTGGTCTAATTACATAGAATAGTAGAATTCATTTCCACCTTCGTAAAGACTTTTTTTTTTGAGCCTGGCCCCTGAAATGTATGATTACATACGTGGCCTATATATTTATGTCGGGCAATGCTGTTACAGAATCGTGAGTGCTGCCCGGAACTGTGGAGGAGCCTGTTTTTAATGGGTTTGGTTGCTTCTCTGTGGTTTGCCCAACACTGTGAGGGTCCCTTGGATCCAGGGGGGATTGATTCCAGGACCCCTGCAGATACCAAGATCAGAGGATGCTAAGTCCCGTATATAAAATGGCCCAGTATTTGTATTTATCCTCTGCTTATCCTTTTTATACTTTAAATCATCTCTAGATTATTAAATACCTAATATAGTGTGAATGCCATGCAAATAGTTGTTATTCTGTATTGTTTTTAAACTTGCTTTTTTATTTGCTGTATTAATATTTTTCATTGTGTTTACCAAACATTTTTTTTTTTTGAGTTGGAGTCTCACTCTGTCACCCAGACTGGAGTGCAGTGGCCACTCCCGGCCACTGCAGCCTCCACCTGCTGGCCTCCGGCAATCCTTCCGCCTCAGCCTTTCAAGTAGAAGGAACTACAGGCGCGTGCTACCACACCCGGCTAATTTTTTTTTTTTTTTTTATTTATTGTAGAGATGAGGTCTCACCTGCCCAGGTGGGTCTTGAACCCGTGGGCTCAGGCAATCCACTCACCTCAGCCTCCCAAAGCACGGGATTACAGGCTGAGCCACCGAACCCAGCTACCAAACCTTTTTTATCTGAAGTGAATTCAATCTGTGGATGCGGAGTACTGGCTGTACATGCTTTGTTTATGCCCCCTCCCCCCAAGTAAAATGCGAAAGAAAGGGAAGTAAAGAAGGAAACATGCAAGGATTAATACCCAGTGCTTCCGCAGAGCTTGAGTGTTTCCTCAGAATCCTTGTATTACTAGTCCCAATTATTCCTTATAGTTTGTCATTATTGTTTGGAAATGCACTGGCCTAGCGAATCTGAACTTTGAATAGTCCTAAATTCTAGGCCTCCGTGTGCTCTGTGGGATTGAGCCATCTCACTTAGTTTCTTCATCTTGATTGTAACTTTCAGAGAAAAAAATGTTTCTGAATTCTGAAAAGTTTCAGTCATACCAGATAATATTCCCATGTAACTGCTATCCAAATTTTAATAAGTTATAATGGTTTGCTGTACCATATTTATCTTAGCCATTTTCTTGTTTTTGGAGACAAGGTTCCACTTTTTTGTCCAGGCTGGACTGCAGTGGCATGATCACAACTCACTGCAGCCTTGAACTTTTGAGCTCAGGTGGTCCTTCCCACTTCAACTGAGACTACAGCTGTTTGCCAATATGCTCGGCTAATTTTTCTATTTTTTTTTGTAGAGACAAGGTCTTGCTTTGTTGCCCAGGCTGGTCTTGAACTCTTGGCCTCAGGCAATCCTCCCACTTCAGCTTCCCAAAGTGCTGGGATTACAGGCACATTATGTTTTTTAAAGAGATAAAAATGTATGCATACAGTCGAAGTTTTCTTTGCCACCAAATCTCACTCTTATTTCTTTTTTAAATTAGAGGTTGGACTAGGTGCCATCTAAGGTGATGCCAGTATTCTGTGATTCTAATTGTAAATGTTTTTACCATGACATTGAAGAATAGACTACTTGAAGATATTGAGCTTTTCACAACTTAAATGTATATGCCATGATTTTATGTCATTTCTCTTTGTCTTTTTTGGTGAAATCTAGAAAAGGAGACTTTCTTTTCTTTCATCCCTTGTTCTCTTTTTTAGAATAAGGTATTTTGCCAGTGGTTAACATTCTATTATAAGCCTGAGCAGAGTTTTACTGCCTTTTGTTTTTGTGGTTGCTATACAGACAGCTAGAATTCATGAGCTTTTACAGTAATGTAGAATATACTGTCTATAACCCTAATTCCTAATTAAAATAGGCAAAATGTCTGAATTTTGTTCTTTGAAAATATTGCTGGAGAAATTTGTCTTAAGTAAACAAGTGGGAATATTAAGTTAATAAAAAAGCCGATAGTTGCGACATCCACAGTGTTGACAAGTTTCACAAAGCACTGAACATTTTGTGTAATCTTGTTTGAAATCTGTTTGCTTTAGCAAATCAGGTTTACATGTTCACAGAGTTACTTTTTTTGGTTTTTCTTGTTGAATTTTCAAGTCTTGCGGCAGAGAAGGATTCACCCTGTAATGTTTTCACGTACCTGGTCTCAACTCTTCTTTGGGAACAGCTGTAAACTATGTGGATACATCTTACCTGGCCTGCTGTGCTGGACCAGTCTCAGACATTGATACATCTTACCTGGCTAGTCTCAGGCAGTGATTCTCAGTGGGGGTGGGAGAGGTGGAAGGTGGTGGAGGGAGATGACCTTGCCCCCAGAGGATATTTAACAATGTCTGAGATGTTTTGGTTGTCACACTGAGGTAAGAGATGTACTACCCGCCTGTAATGGGCAGACCCAGGACCGCTGTGAAACACCCTGTGAGGCAGAGTGTATCTCCCTGTAGCAAAGATGATGCGGCCCCAAATCTTTGCTGAGAAACCCTGGTCGAGGCCGGGCGTGGTGGCTTACACCTTTAATCCCAGCACTTTGGGAGGCTGAGGTGAGAGAATTGCCTGAACCCACAGGTTTGAGAAACCCTGGTCTAAGGTGTAAACAGATTGTCTTCTGCATTTGTGGGAGAACTGCTGAGTGCTGAACAAGTTGTAGCAAGGAGTGAAAAAGGACCTAGAGGAAATATATTATTACTCTTGTGAAATTGATAACTCAAAAGAGAAGTAGATGTCTTCAGAGGAGACTGAAAGTTAGTATGTCAGTAAAAACGTGTAATACTTGCTTGGATAATCTCAGGAAGTAGCTTTAAGAATCAAAATACTGTGTTACCATGATTTGGAAAAGATTGTGCTGTGCATACATAGTATTTACAGTGAAATCCACAATAAACAAAAATGTAGAGTGAAAAGAATGGGGAAAATTATTGGAATGTCTGTAATCAGGAAGTGTACTCTGGATATTGTCTTTATATTGGAGAAGCAGAGTAAATGAAACCTGACATTTTCTTTTTACTTTTGTTCTTAAATTTTTTTTAATACTAAGCAATTTCTGTGTATTTTAAAAAGTGATTTAAGGAGAATATCCTCTTAAAAGTTCTTGCCATTGTAGAAAAATGAGGCCTTGATTATATACTAGCCATGGGACCCTTTGCAAAAATTTTAATTCTTTAAGCCTCAGTCTCCTAATCTGTAAAATGACTATATAATAGTCGATGTATTTGCAAGGTAAATTATGTGAAAATCCTTTATGATTGTTAGTGATACTGATAATGATGTTAAAGCTAGCTGAGTGATGGAAAACAGCCTGTTTTGTTTTATTTTTGTATGTTTCTTCTAACTTCAGAGGTATTAATACTCTGTTTTGCGATTAATTTTATGTAGCTGGAACATATTTAGACATTTCTTGTTTTCCAAACAAATTTCATTAAGAAAGCCTATGTGCCTTTGATTTTATGCTTGCAACACCTTTGCAGTATTACCTGCCAGCTAGTTTGTAAGTCAGGTGCTTAAAGGTTCAGAAAAGTGCCCGGTGGGCATATGCTGTCTTCGCAGGCAGGAGGGTTCATCTAGATTTGTGTTCTCTACCAACTGGTCCCAGAACATTGCACAGCCCTTAGCAATTTGAAGTGCGTCCAGCATATAACTGTTTTAAGAGTAAAATGTATTTGAAAAGGCATGTTGAAATAGCAAGTCTGTTGCAGTTTGGTTTTAGTGTGGTTGCAATGTAGAACCTTGTCAGTTTGATTTTTCACAGTGATTTCCTGTGGAGAGTCAACAGGAATATCCTGCACTTAGAACTCTGTTGCTCTTCTGCCATCAGACAGAGGCTTGAATGTCAAGGTGTCTCTGGTGGCCAGGAGTAGGGGTCGGGTAGAGAGTCCTCAGAGTTCATAGCTCTGTAGACCAAGCGGAATCTGTGCTGCTCACTGCACTGCCCTTTGCCCCGCCCTGATGCTTTCCTGTGAGCTGCCAGATGTTGGAGCAGAGCAGCCTCAGGAATGAGCTCTGGATCGGGAGTGAGCAGACATGGGCTTGAACTCCATCCCTGCTACTGCCTAGTTGTGTGGCTTTTGGCAAGTCTCTGGCCAGTGAACGTTAGTTTCTCATCCGTAGATGGACAAGTTAGATAAGGTCAACTCTTTCTGTCTTAAGACTTCGGTGATTTGAACAAGACTAGGGCAGTGTGAGATCATTAGACAAGCGGGATTGCTACCCTCCTGTGTTCACAGTGAGAAGGGCAGTCAAGTCACACATCTTTATTTTCTGTTTGCGCTCATGCAATATTGGTGAGTAAAGAGCCACAGTCCCGAGCTATGACAAGACAGGTGAAGTCCCACTCAAGCTGGTATTTGCGAATCCAAATCTTTTTTAAGATTTTGAGTCCGAATCTAATAAACTGTAACACATTGTCTTAACAGGCAGGTTGAGAGTGAAAGAAAAACAAGTCTCTGCTTTTTTTTCTTTTTGCCATATATCTAGGGATCTCTAAATCTGTAGAGGGACTTTCTTAGACCTTTCCTTGCAGCCAGCACTTGGTGTCATGGAGGCCACATTTCTCATGAGCTTTTCCTATAACATAGAAATTACACAGCAGAGAGGTCAGTACCGTAGTATAATATGTTTAGGCTTAGTTACTCACAATTAATGCAATGCTAACACTTTTAAATGGAAATGCACCTCCACATTATTAAATAGCATTGTTAATTAAAAACTTACTCATCTTTTTAGAAATAGAACTGAGATTTGGTACTGTGGTCACCATTCAGCAAGGGAGTTTTGTCATGCTGCTTGCTGTTGAGAGAGTCTTCAAGTGTTCTGAACGGGAGAAAGTTCAGTGGTCACGTTGCAGCATTCCAACTTTCCTGTTGCTGAGACTTCCTGTTTCAATAGGAAAATGGAAAGAGGAACAGTCTGCAGTGTCCTTTCCCTTTTCTACCTTGTTCTCCCATGGCAGAGTCACTCTGGGCTCCTATTGAGAGGATTCTAGATTGTGTAATATGGGTTGAATAGCCAGATTCATTTGAAATGAATAGCTGTTTTTTTTTTTTTATTGGTATTCTTTACTAAAGCATCAGTTATAAAAGTAATTTGGTTCAGTCTTTTAAAAACTATTCAGTTATTTACTTTCACTCATTTCCTTGGAAATTGAATGTGTCAGAACATTTTTATATACTTTAAGTAAATAATTAATATGTTTTGATATAAAAAATCTTAAAAAATAAGTACATAGCACTGTTTTTTCCTATTTTATGGTATGCAAAAGTAATTTCATGGATCATGCCATAGCATTTTTGTTTGTTGGTTGGGTTTTGCTTTTAATCACAGTTTTGGATTAATCTCTATGCTTTATATTAAGAACATTGACCTGGAAGTCAGGAGACATGGTTTCTATTTTTAGTTGCCACAAAATACTTGTATAACCTTGAATATACAACCCAGTCTCTTTAGACTTTAATTTCTTCATGTATAAAGTGAGAGGGGATTAAAGATCTTTATTGTCCCCAAATCGTTCTAAATCATAACTTGTGAATTTTTGTCTTTTGAGAAAAATTAGATTTTATAAAACTGCTAAAATAACCATTTTGCGGTGCCATCTGCTGTGCCCCATGCACTGCCTTTTTCTTCTGGTTATACTCTGAACATAACCCCTTGACTCTGTTCTACCTTTCTGCTTATACCCTTGTTCTAGTTTTAGTTATTCTTTTTGGCTTTGGAGTTTTTCACATCTCTTTTAAAATGCAGAGACTGAAAATAAAACCAACAACCAAATAGGACAATCAATGCTGATTTTTTTTTCGAGTAGGCTGGAGGGCAGTAGCACTCTCATGGCCACCGTGGCCTCAACCTGCTATGCTCAGATGATCCTTCCACTTCAGCCTTCTAAGTAGCTGGAACTACAGGCATGTGCCACCATGAGTCTGATTCTTTTATGGCATTTTTTTTCAAAGGGAGGTAGATTACCTTCTTTTTTTTTTTTTGAGTTGGAATCTCACTTTGTCGCCCAGACTGGAGTGCAGTGGCTGCTCCCAGCCACCGCAGCCTTGACCTGCTGGGCTCCGGCAATCCTTCCGCCTCAGCCTTCCAAGTAGCCGGAATTACAGGCAAGTGCTACCATGCCCGGCTGATTTTTTGATTTATTGTAGAGATGAGGTCTCGCTGCCCAGGTGGGTCTCGAACCCGTGGGCTCAGGCAATCCACTCACCTCAGCCTCCCAAAGGTATGGGATTACAGGCTGAGCTACTGAGCCCGGCTAGATTACCTTCTAAATAAAAATCCTGTACCCTTTCTGCTCTGCTGTTTGGGAGAGCAGAGTGTTGTTCTGACCATAGCATTGAGTATAAGAGTTGAGTCTTGGCTCTACCATTTACTAAGTTGCAGTAGGACTCTTAGACCAGTTGTTTAACTTCTCTCAACCTTAGTTTCTTTTGCTTTATATATACCTCCTGTCTCCTGCCCAGGAAGCTGTGAGGATCAAGTAATGCAATAGATCCGAAAGTGCTGTGAGGATCGAGTAATGCAATAGATCCAAAAGTGCTTTCTAAAATATGTTCTTTTTTTTTTTTTTTTTTTTTGAGTTGGAGTCTCACTCCTTTGCCCAGGCTGGAGTGCAGTAGGACGCACACTCACGGCCACCCCAGCGTCGACCTGCTGGGCTCCGGCGATCCTTCTGCCTCAGCCTTCCGAGTAGCTGGAACTACAGGCGCGCGCTACCACACCCATCTATTTTTTTGTTATAATGTGGAGACAAGGTCTCGCCAAGTTGCCCGGCCTGGTCCCGAACCTGCAGACTCAGGTAATCCACTCGCCTTGGCCTCCCAAAGTGCTGGGATTACAGGCTGAGCCACCAAGCCCCGCCAGTTTATGTTCTTACTATGGTTGTGTCTACCCTAGTGCAGTGTGCATTCTAAATCAAATTAATATTAATTGAGAACTTGCTGTGAGGAGAATCAGTGAGGAGTTTATAATCAGGTTGGAGAAATAGGTACATATAAAGTTGTAAGTACCATAAGAAAGGTATAGCCTAAATTTCTGTGAAAATTTAGAGAGATTATTTCTGGTTGGAGGTATTTAACATTAGCACGTATTTCTTACCTTTATTTTGTAGCCTATGATGTGGGTTTTTTTGTTATAAAAATGTGGGGTACAAGTGTGGGTTAACCACATTGTAGACTGCATGTAGGTAAAGTTTGGGCTTCCAGCTGGCCCTCACCTCCCTTGGTTGTGTACCAGGTACCCTTTGTGTTGACATGTGCCCCCAGCAACTCTTGATTCCTCCCTTGTGCTCATGTGACTATTGTTCAGGGCCTACATATGAGTGAGAACATGAAGTATTCAGTTTTTGTTGCTGTGATAGATCACTTAGTATGATGGTCTCCACCTCCATCCACTTTGCTGAGAACTCCATGATTTTGTTCTTCTTAATGGCTACAATAATACTCTATTGTGTATGTATGTACCACATTTTCTTTATCCAGTCCACTTTCAGTGGGTAGTTGGTTGATTCCATGTTTTTGCTGTTGTGAATAGTGTGGCAGTGAACATACATGTGCAAGTGTCTTTTTGGTAGAGCGATTTATGTTTCTTCTGGTATATTCCCAGTAGAGGGATTGCTGGATTATATGGAAGGTCAATTTTTAGTTCTTTTAGGAAGCGCCACACAGCTTTCCATAAAGGTTGCATTAGCTTGCACTCCCACCAACATTGTAGAAGTGTTCCCTTTTCTTTTTTTTTTTTTCGAGTTGGAGTCTCACTCTGTCGCCCAGCTGGAGTGCCGTGGCACACTCCCAGCCACCACAGCCTCGACCTGCTGGGCTCCGGCGATCCTTCCGCCTCAGGTTCCCTTTTCTTTATACCTGCACCAGCGTCTGTTGTTTTTTGACTTATTAATGATGACCATCCTTACTGGACTTAGGAGACATCTCACTGTAGTTTTTATTTACATTTCTCTGATGATTAGTGAGGCTGAGCATTTTTTCATGTGTCTGTTGCTTGCTTGTATGTCATCTTTTGAAAAGTGTTCATGCCCTTTGCCCACTTTTTAATAGGTTTTTTTTTCTTTCATTTTGAGTTCCTTGTAGATCCTGGGTGTTAGGCCTTTGTCAAATGCATAATTTGCAAATATTTTTTTCCCATTCTGTGGGTTGTCTCATTACTTTCATGATGGTTTCTTTTGCTGTACAAAAGCTTTTCAGTTTGATGAGCTCCCACTTGTTTACCTTACTTTTATGGCAATCACTTTTGAGGACTTGGTCAAGAATTCATTGACTACTCCAGTGTACATAAGGGTGTTTCCTATGTTTTCTTCTAGGATTCTTACAGCTTGAGGATATATGTTTAAGTCTTTCATCTATTTTGAGTTGGTTTTAGTATATTGTGATAGGTAAGAGTTCAGTTTCATTCTTCTGCATGTGGTCGGTCATTTTTCCCAGCACCATTTGCTAAATATATTCTCCTTTCCTCAGTGATGGTTATTGATGGCTTTGTCGAAGGTGACTTGGTTCAGAGACTGAGTATTGCTTCTGGAATCTCTGTCCTGTTCCATTGGTCTATGTGCCTATTCTTGTACTAATAGCTGACTGTTTTAGTTACTGTAGCTTTGAAATAGTGTTTAAACTCCTTCTTTGTTCCTTTTGTTGAGGATTGTTTTGGCTATTTGTGCTCTTTTATGTTTCCATAGGAATTTCTGCAGACCATAAACATAATTCAGCACATTAACAGATGTAAGACCAAGAACCAAAAAGCACTCGCAAAATCCAGCATCCCTTCTTGATAAAAACCCTTGAACATCTAGGTATAGAAGGAACATTCCTCAAAACAGTAAGAGCCATCTGTGATAAACTCGTAGCCAACATTTTACTCAATGGGCAGAAGTTGGAAGCATTCCCCCTGAGAAAGTCCACTTCCACCCCTCGTATTCAATGTAGTGCTGGAAGTCCTAACTGAAGTAATCAGGCAAGAGAAGGAAATCAGGGCTATCCAAATAGGAAAGAAGAAGTTAAGCTATTCCTGTTTGTGGGCAATATGATCCTATACCTTGAATACCCAAAGGATTCTGTCATAAGTCTCCTTGCACTGATAAATGACTTTGGTCAAGTCTTGGGGGGTACAAAATCAATGTGCAGAAGACAGTGGTATGTCTATACACTAGCAACAAGCAGGCAGAGAACCAAATAAAAAATGCAAGTTCATTCACAGTAGCCACACACACAAAAAATCTTGGCATCCACTAACTAGAGAAGTGAAATATCTTTAAAGCTGAGAACTGCAAAAGCCTGCTCAAAGAAATCAAGGGTGACATAACAAATGGAAAAACATTCCATGCTCATGGGTTGGAGGAATCAGTATTGCCAAGATATCCATCCTATCGAAGTCAGTCTACAGATTCAATGCAATACCCATCAGATCACCAACACCATTTTTCTCAGACCTGAAAATGACAGTACAGAAATTCATATTATGTGTTTTAAAAGCCATCCTTCAACTTAGGCAGTTTTGTGTCATATCATGCCAGTACCACTTGATTTTTATGTGTAAATATACTACCTTGGTTGTTTTCTGTGATTTAGCAATTATTTCTTTTTCTGTTTTATTTTTGGAGAGGACTCTAGCTCTTGATGTCATTGCTCTTTTAATGGATTTACGTTCATCTCCATCATCTGGTTCATTGACAAAGGTTATTAGATACATTTTGCTCTGGAACTACCCTTTTAGTGTACTTCTTAGAATATCTTTCAAGATTGGCTTTGAAACTGTGTGTGTGACTTCCTAGCAGTATGTGCTCATCCAGAAGGTTTGTGGATTGTTACTGAGAATCACATAGGGTCTCTTCTGAAGTACAGACTATACTATTGCTTACCCTTATCCTATGGGCCTGTCAGTCCAGCATAGAACAAGACCACAGCATTTCCCTGTTTGTCACCTTGGTCTCTTTGGATTTGATGAGGTTAGAGCCACCTGATTGTGGGATTGGCTTTAGTGCTTTCTTTGCTGTCAGTTAAGTTTATTCATCTCCCAATTTTAGTCATCTTTTCCCTGTTTTTTTTTTTTCCTTCAAGATTAGACACAAATATTTACCCTTACTTCCTTCAGTTTTTCTGAAACTTTCTGTGGCTTCTGTGTGTTCTTAGCCCTGGTGATCTGGCTATAGCAGTAAAGTTACTTGTGTATGTATGAAATTATTTTGTTATTAAGATCCTAATGTAGAAAAGGAAAATGAAATCTTTTTCATCAGTATTCAGTTAAATATAAAATGGTTGATTTTTAGGGGAATCTGCTTTAATTTTGGTCTTACAAACTATTTTTATTTAAACATAATTTCCGGCATCCGTAGGCTATGTAATACAGTTACAGTTCCGTGGGAACAGCATACAGTTTAGTGGGAGAGCCCTTGTTAGCCCAGTGCCTTATTGAGATAAGGTTGAATTCACTCATCTATTGGTTGAATGAATGAATGTACTTTTACCTCTTTACCCTGACACTGGTGTTAATCTGAAATCTGCTGCTTTTCTTTCTCTTTTTTTTTTGTGTTAAGACTAGTGGCTCCTCCTTTAGTGCAAATCATTTGTAGACTGTATCATTCTTGTTTCATTGTTAGTGATACTTCCTGTTAGATAACATTCACGTTTTCAAAGAGGAAGTATACATTTATTTGTTAGATTCTGGATAGCAGAAATGATAATTTCTTTGCTATTTTTATGTGTCTAGGGCAAGGTAATATTAGCTATAGCTGGGTGTGGTGGCTCATGCCTGCAATCCCTGCACTTTGGGAAGCTGAGGTGAGAGGATTGCCTGAACCCAGGTGTTCAAGACAAGCATGGGCAACACAGCGAGATCTCATCTTTACAATAAATAAAAAAATTAGCCCAGCATGATGGTGCATGCCTGTAGTCCCAGCTACTTGGGAGGCAGAGGTGGAAGGATCTCCTGAGCCCGGGAGGTGGAGGCTATGGTAACAGTGATTGTACCACTGCACCCCAGCCTGGGTGGCAGAGTAAGACTCCTATTTAAAAAAAAAAAGTTAGATATAGAAAGAATCATACAAGAATATATAAAAATACATATAAAGTTTATATAAATATATGAAGTCATATTGATATTGGAATTTACCTTTGTTTTAGTTTTATTTCCCCTTGTCTCATATTTCAGTGTATATAATAATTTCACATTAAAGTAATATCTAATTATTATAAAAACTAGAAAATACCAAACAGTATTGATAAAAAAACCCATCTTTAATCCTGCCACCCAATGATAATCACTTCAGTCTTTTTGTCTACCATATATCTGTTTAACTCTGATACCCATATTGTCAGCCTTCAATATTTCACATCTTAAATACCACCTACTATCCACTACTCTATTAAAGAACTGAAGTGTCACTGCAGTAGAAACAGTCCACATTTTTAAAAGGGTGTTTATATTTTTGCAAACATTATGTTAGTGTCTTAACAATTGTTTTAAAAACTCATCTCTAGTGCAGTGACTTCTGAGCACTCCTGGTGGCCTTTGATACACAGTGGAGGATTACGAGGTAGCGCAGAGTTCATGAGCAGGTCTGAAAGTCTGCGTAGGGGCCTTAGAGCAGGTTCAGCTGGGCTGGTGGCTTCAGATATGTACTAGCATCTGTACAGATCGCCCTGTGGGCTTGAACAGAAGAATTCCTAATTGTAATTTTATGTAATTCCTTATGTGACAGAATTCAATCCAGGAATATCTATCTACTTTATGTAATTCTAGTGCGTATATAATACTTAAAGACTTCTTTTTTTCCTCCAATTGCCGAACAGATGAGTCTTCTATGACTACTTTATTATCCCTACATTGGGCAGTGATGACACATTGTCAGTCCTGGGATCAGGAAAAACTTTTTACTATGAGTCCATCTCTTTGATCTTGAAGTTACTAGCTTATTTTAGGTTTTAATTTTTTTTTCAGTGTATGAGAGAAGCTGCCTGACTGCCTGTGTCCTCCCACTTCCTGTTATAATGCTGTAGTATTTTCCTCCTGTTTGTGAGGTTTCTTACCTCCTTTTCTCTCTTTATTGTTGTTTTCAACAATTTATTTTAGAAAATTTGAAAACTATGTGTACACAGAAAGTAAACTTTATTATATAGAAATAACCACTGTGCTATAGTGTCTTGTCTTGTAATTTTTTGTTTTCTGTGTTTGTGTAGAATGTACTTCCATAAGCACATATAGGTATTTAAAAAATTTGATCCACCTGGGCATTCTTTAACTTTTTTTAAAAAGTCAGTATTCTATGAATACTTTCTCATGTCTTTCTGCATTTTCTTTTGCTCTGTAATATAGTAATCTGAGTTTTGCCTTCTTGCTAGGCATTTAGGTCTTTAGATCCTCCCTCCCTCCCCTCTTCTCTCTCTGCCTCCCAGTGTTTAAATATTCTTTCAGCTAAATTGTTTGAACAGATTGTTATTCCTTAGGATAGTAGACTGATGGTTCCAAAATATTGTTACCTCTGTTATATACTAATATGTTTTGTCTCTTTGTTGTGGCCAGGTTGTATTTTTCATCCTAAAAGCTCCTTGTTAGTGTGGCTCCTGTCTGTCTTTCTGAGTTTATCTTCTATCCTTTTTCCACATCCTCCAGCAACACTTCAAACCACATGTGCTTTTTAAAATGGGCCTTTCTCATGCATTTCTGTTTGCTCTCTTTTCTTATCCACCGAGTAAATACTGCTTAAGCTTCCCAGCCTAGACTTGTGTGTGTTCTTGATTTCCCTGGGCAGAGTGAGGTGGCTCCTCCTTTGCATCCTGTGTACTCTTCTGTTGGCGTGCCGGTAGAATATTTCTCATCTGCCTTAGTAGCAGGGACACTGTTCTAGTAATCTTTCTCTTCCTAGCACCTAACACATAGTAGATGCTTAATGGATGTTTGTTTGAATAAATTTGAGATCTCGGGAAAAATAAGTCTCTAAAATTAAATTAAATATACTTTTTAGTTCACTCTAAAACACTATGAAGAAAAAGATACTTGATTGAAAAATATTAATGGAGAGCATAGGTACTATAATAGTTTAAAAAAGTGTCATGAGTGATTTAGGAAACATATAACAGTAATTTATGCCTGCATTTAATGTTGAAGGTATGGTTTTATTAGCCTTTACAGAATGTAAGTGAAATGAAATTTTTTCACTTAAGTGTTATACGTGAGCATAGATATTTACCTATCATATAGCAAAAATAAAGGTACAGTGTTTAAAATTTGAGCCATGTAATAGTATCATTATTGGACTTAGATTTTGCAATAACATATGAATAGGTGTAAGAAAAGCCAGACTAATTAAAGAACTTTGAAACCACAAACAGGCCAGGCACCATGGCTAGTGCCTCTAATCCTAGCACTTTGGAAGGCCAAGATGGGGGGACTGCTTTAGTCCAGGAGTTCAAGACCAGCCTGGGCAACATAGTGAGACTTTATCTCTACCAAAAAAAAAATTAGTCTGGCTTGGTGGGGCATGTCTGTAGTCGCAGCTACTTGGAAGGTTACAGTGGAAGGATCACTTGAGTGCTCGCTCACCAGGAGGTCAAGGCTGCCTTGAGCCATGATTTTTCCACTGCACTGCAGCCTGGGCAACAGAGTGAGACCCCCAAATCAAAAAGAACAACACATAAGCAATAATTGTTGGGAAGGGAGAATGTTTGGAGTGGTGAAAGACTAAAGCTGTGTTTCGAAGAAAATGTTTATTGATACTGTAATTAAGGAACCCAGGATAATTGGTCAGTCCTTGTAGTCACCTCTTTATGTTCTTCTTTTGAGATTTTGGCTTAAACATTCAAAGTGATGGCTTACTTTGGTCTTAAAGTTTGTCAATCCAAATGGCTCCCACTTCTTCCTCATCGTTTATGTAAATGTGAGGCAGCTTAAATAGTTTTGCCATTTCCTTTACCCTGGGTTGATCTAAAGCATGCTAACAGCCAACACCTCTTGACCATATGTAGCAACTCTTCTGTGATTGTGGCCTCTTTAGCTCTCCAGGTCATGCTTGGCATGGTATTCTTAGCACCTTAGCACAGTTTCTTAGTGTCTGCTACTGCCTTATGACAGACAGGTTATACTTATTGGTGTATTAATGTTATATTTTTCCTCTTTTTATTTTTTTAAAGGTAATGTGGCTTTAGATAATCTTCAGATAAAAGAAAATGCCCTGGTAAGTTTTTTTTTTTTTTTAAACCATGCTAATCACTCATTTAATATGGTGAGTTCTTAGAAACCTTTGCTTACCAGGCATCTAGTACTAGGTACCAGATAAAATGATTGAGTCACCAACAGAAGGATTATCTATTTAACTATTTGCCGACGGAAAACTCTGAGATTAAATAGTATGGCGATCAAAATAGTATGTCTTGGAAAATGAGGTATTGTTCATGACCTAATTTGACCATATAGCTTTGTAGTTGACATTTTTCATACAGAAATATTTTTCTTCAGAATTATCTTTACATATCTTTCAGGTAAATAAGGGCTTGATTTTTAATAACTTTTCTCACAAATAATTATATTTTTAGAAATAATGTTGACAGTCTAGCCTTATAATATTATCATAATATTAAGAGAGAAAATGGACTTTTTTGGATTCTAGCTTCAGAAAGTCATTTACTGTTGAAATTAAAAACAAACAAAGCAACATCCCTCCCCCCATTAAGTAGATGTTTAGCCTTAATGGGCTAAATTTGAGTTTCTGAAGTCTCTTAAGATTAGTCTACTGTTTAATCAGTTGCTCAGGTTTATAGTTTCTTAATCTTTGAGCATCAGTTTAATCATCTTTAAAGTAGAGTCAATTATGAAACAATATAGCATCTCTGTCTTTGTGACCTAAAAGAGTCTATCACATAGTAGGTACAATATTTACATTTTCTTTCTCTCCCTTTATATAGGATGCTACGACTTTTAAAATTTTGTACAAAGATTTAGAATTTATGATTCTGTTGTTAGAATTTGGAATAAAGGTTTTTTCCCCCCTCTACTTATGACAATATTTTATAAGAAAATAAATATAAATATAATTATGGTGACAGATATATGTCTAACATCCTTTGGAGACAAATTGCTTGAACTCTGTTTAGCCTAATTTGAATTTTGGTTATATTAAATATAATAAAATATTTTGTAATTCATGTTCTTTATTAATTCAGACTAGGCTCCTTTCCTAATTAAACCAGATTGGTGAGGTTTTACTTTGATGTGGATTTTTATATTTATTTTGTGTGAAAATTATTTTAGGAGGATCAAAATGAGCATGAGACCACATCTTTAGAAGTGGGTAGTTTGCAGTTTGTAACTTGTATAATGTGAAGTCTTTTGAATGTATCTTTTCTGTCCTCCAGGAGGGCATAATTGCTCTTATTGGCAGCAAAGATTTTTTTTTTGTCTAAAAAAGGCTTTTTTCCAAAAGCCATTAATATTTTGTTCAATTCCGTTTACCTAGGATGTGTGAGTAATCAGATGATCAAGTAAACTGATTATTTTAGTTAAATGTTACCTAAAGTGCCGTGGTCAGATTTTCTGTAGTATTAGTATGTATTAGGGTACACCTGCCAGAAAGGCTGTACTGACTGGTTTAATTTTTAATAATTCTACAGACTTAGGTGATCATTATGAAGGTCAGTTATTGTTTAGTACTCTGTGAGTAAAGAAGTAATTTGAACTTTTTAGTGGGTTGGAATCTAGGTAAGTAAAAGTTTATTATTTGTTGGTACTTCTCTGTAATTTACTGAAACAAGTTCTAATTTGGTGAATAATGTGTTGGGAATCTACCTTCCTTTTAAAAATTTTTATATATTCATTAACTAAATATTTTATTTGCAAAAGAATTGTTGTTCAGTTATTGTTTTCAACTAATTTATACAAAAGGGCTCTATTCTTTTTCCTGGTCTATGTTTCAGATAAACAGTGTTTGTTTAAATTTATTTTATTTGATTTGAATTTCCATTTGATTTGGTTTATTTAAAACATGTAATCAATTTACTCAATTACTTTAGCTACAGACTTTTTCTATTTATCCTATTTATCATTTTGCTTCTCTTGTGAATTCTGTCTTCAAATTTTAAATTAGTAAAACCTTTTTCTTTTTAGTCTTCAAACATATTCTTTATGAGTTACTCAACTATGGAAAATTGTTTTTGTTTTCTCGTATAGATTAGTATATTTAAATGATGGTACAAAAGTGATTTTTTTTTTTTTTACTTAATAATTTAAGATATCCTTTACATTTTTTCTTTCTTTTGAAGAGTGAATTGGATGTTCCTTTTAAAGTCAAGGCTGGCCAAATTGGTAAGTACTTAAGTCTTCCTTTGAATTATCCTTAGTTCTTTTAGTTTGTTATTTTGCTTGTGTTATTTAATTTAAAAAAATCTTTGACCAAAAGAGTGAGAAATTTTTGACTGACATTAGTTAGAATTGATGGATACATCTCATTTTTTTTTTTTTTAAAAAGGTAGAAAATGGAAGGACATTTGAACTTCAGTTGTGCTCTGCAGGCTTTGGTTCCACTGCACAAAATATATCTTTATTTTCAAAATTGATTTCCAAATTTTGGTGCTTTTTCTTTATATGTGGAATAAGTATAATTAACAAACTCAAGTAAATAAACTTTAAATGTAGCTTATTTCCTTATGTTTTGTTCAACCATTTTCACTTGATATATTATGCAGTAGTGTGGTATGCAGGATATGTTTTGGTGAGTACAGGTCTCTTTGCAGCTAAACTATTAACACTAAGACCATCTATAAATAAATATATATCTCTGTTGAAGAAATTTTCGACAGGAAATTTATTCTAAAGTCCTCCTGACTAGTTCATGCTATTGGGTTTTTACTTACACACACACACACACACACACACACACACACACGAGTAAATTACAACCCAAGGTAACTTACTCTTTAGACTTTTCACTTATGCCACATCCTTCCTCTCAACTTCATCACGCGACTATTACACCTCATCACTTTTCCTCTTCACTCAGTATTCTGTGTGTCTTTCACCACTCTAGCATTTCTTAGCATTTACTTGAAGATGTCTGTTTGGGCTCATTTTTGTATCACATATGTGTCCTTTTAATACTAGAGAATATTTTTATGTTTTTGTCTCTTTAAACAAGAGACATTTACTTAGAGTAAAAGCATCTTTAGGGTGTGCACTCTCTTTTTTGTTCGTCTGATAGATATTGCTGGGTGTAGTGGTGATGTTTAGCAGTGCTCTAGAAGTATAGTTGTGGCCTTGCATGCTTATTTGAAATCCTTGGGTATAGAAGTTGTAGCCATTTATTTTTTCTTTTACCTTTGAAGTATTTATGCTCTCATGCTTTCTACAAGACTATACAAGTAGCTGTGGAAGATGCAAGGATGAATATGATAATCTTTTTCCTCAAGGAAGTTATGGAGATCTAAAATTAGGATATAGATTACAGTTGTATTTCTGTGGAACTAGAAGAGTGATAGGTAACTAAGGTTTAGCATTAGTTATTATATTCTTACAACTAGATTTATATCTTGAAGGAGGTTTTATAGTGGTTCAGAATTTGTCGTTTTACTTTTTTTTTTATTTTTTTTTGAGTTGAAGTCTCACTCTGTCGCCCAGACTGGAGTGCAGTGGCCGCTCCCGGCCACCGCAGCCTCGACCTGCTGGGCTCCGGTGATCCTTCTACCTCAGCCTTCCAAGTAGCCGGACCACGCCCGGCTGATTTTTTGATTTATTGTAGAGATGAGGTCTTGCTGCCCAGGCAGGTCTTGAACCCGTGGGCTCAGGCAATCCACTCACCTCAGCCTCCCAAAGGTGCGGGATTATAGGCTGAGCCACCAAGCCCGGTTCCATGTTTTCAATCTTATGCTCACCAAGAAGGTAATCAGATACATTTTGTAGTAAATTTTGTGATATTATAAATGTAAAGTACTTGTTGTAAATTTAGCTAACACATAATCATAAAATTATCGGACTTAGAAATGACCCAGAAGAATATTGATATTACTGCTAGACTCCTCTGACATGGGGGCCGTTTAAAAACTTAGCAGGTTTACAAGCTGAAGATAAGTGAGAATTTCTTTTTTTTATTTTAAAGATGTGGAGTTCAATTCAGGGTTAGGTATACAAATGGTCATTATACACCTGCTTACCTTTGTGGAGGAGATGTGCCTCCCCCTCCCCTGGCAGTTTCCCAGAGAAGTGAGAATTTCAATGGAAAAATAATTTGCTGTTTTGATCCTGGGAATAGATCCCCAGGAAAAATTGGCCAGCGTTCCTACATAGCCATCCAGGCGACCCCAAACATTGCATTATTTTATTTTCTCTTTAGTTTGTTACACTGTTTATAAATTCTTCAAACTTCGAACATCTTCTTTTAAAAATGACAGTGATTCTGGTAATGAAACTTAATCTTTTGCATATTAGCATGACTTTGTTGAATCAGATTCTTTTCTCCCAAGAGTCTCGATCAACAGCTCTGAGAGAACCGTAGTTTTTATAGTGTTATTAAAAAGTTATGATGAAGGAAGTCACTTTGAAACACGATAAACTTTGTAGGTAAGGAAGATTTGGATAGAATTGCTGTAGTACTGTTTTGAGGACAGATTGTGGCATTAGCTGCCTGGAAAGAGGGGATACTAGAGATTAGGAAAAGAATAAAGAAAGAAATTTGGGAAGACATCAAAGACAAATTTTGACCATTTAAAAATTTGGTTGCGAGGATGCTCATTTTGTCTTGTCTTTTCCTTGCATATAGCCTTTTCCCCATAAAGCCACAAGTGTGGGTTAGTAATATTAGGGCCATAGGTCTTCTGTGTTATGAGTAAAAGATTTTGTGGGCTTGTCTCTGAAGCATCTGACATTAATTTTTGTTTCCAAGAGAGAAAATGTCTTCTGCCTTCCAAGTGATTTATAGGCACGTATTTGGAATATAATTGGTCTGAGTTGTCTGTAACTTATAACACTATTTATAAAACAGTATACCTTGCCTTTAGGGCTGGCTTCTTCCAATCATAGCAGTTTGGCATACTGTCAAAGTTCTTTTCCTTTGAGATTTTTCTCTGTGTTGCTGCTTCAATTCCTGGTATCTTGCGCAGATACTATTTTACAGTTGATCCATGGAGATTTAGTTGTTGGTGTAGCTAGAACTGCCAATGTAGTATTAACACCATTCACTATTACCATGCACTGAGTCTAGTTTCAGCTTCCTCACTGATGACCTGGATGGATTTAAGCAAGTAATTTAACCATTTTAGGGCTGAGCTTCCTTTTCTTCAAAATTGAAATAATAGCTGCCTCGTTTATCTTACAGTTTGGGACTATTAAGTGAGATAATAGTTATAAAAAAGTTTGAAAGTATAAAGCATCATGCTTATATTCACTTCTAATAGTCATTTTAGTGAGGTAATGATCTTTGTAAGCTTTAGTGTTGGAGTTTTTTTTTTTCCTGTGTGATACACATACTGTATACATGTAGAGTCTTGTTATACTTTTCACGGAAAGTAAGAAATGTATGTCTCCTTCAGTGGTCAAACAATAATTTAAGGTTGAAATTGTTTTTTTAGACAAGTTAACTTTGAAGATTCCTTGGAAAAACCTTTATGGAGAAGCAGTTGTTGCAACTCTAGAGGGATTATACCTGCTTGTTGTCCCTGGAGCAAGTATGTTGTTTCAGTTTATAAGTATTCAGTAACATCATGGTGAAATTAAACTGTTAACTTTGTTAAGTATTTTAATATATTTGTTATGATAAAAGATAATTTAAATAAACAAATTATATACATATGTGAATATATATATATATATATACATATATATATATATATATATACACATTGTTTTATATATGAGGAGGGCCCCCCAAAACCCCCAGAATTTATTTATGAAAAATTGTGTATTCTAACAACCCTAAACTTGTCATCTTCGGAGTACTCTCTATTTGATGCAGTACACCTATTGAGATGGTTTTTCCACTGCTTAAAACAGATTTTGAACTATTAGTTTTGGTGCCGCTGTTTTTTGTTTTACTTCTTCCATGTTGGCAAAATATTTTCCTTTGAAACAAAGACACTCAGGATGAGAGCGGGTAAATAGGGAAGGTGGGGAACAGGGGTCATGCCGTTTTTGGTCAAAAACTGCTGGACACTCAGTGTGATATGGGCAGGAGCGCTCATAAATCACTCATCATGCAATGGACAAATGTCTTGAAAGAATCTCCAAAAAATTCATTGTTGCCAAACACAGCCTCTTGCAACAATGTTAGCTGTTTCCCTGACTCCAATGGGTTCCTAGAACACTTGCCTAGCAGGGAAAGCTTATACTACAAGAGGCCCATCCTCCAAAAAATAATTCCATTTTTTTGGGTTCCCCCTTAATATATTATCACATTTGTATATAAAGTATTTTTATGTATTGTTAAAAAAAAGAATAAATGTAACCATTTAAAAATGTGTTCTATTCTGTATGAATAATTATTTTCCAGCTTTGACTTTCTGTTGAGATGCATTAGGCAGACTTCCTGAAGGGGCGTGAAATAGGTTTTTGAAAATGTGCTGATATGTTAATCTACAGAATTTAAGATCAGAAAATTTACTTTTTTCTCACTTTGTTGCTTCTGATTTTGAGTGAATGTTCTCTCAAAAATGTATGTAAAATAGGTAACTTTTTTCCTTTGAAATTATTGTATTTTAATTTTTAATGAATTAAAGTAGCAATTTTTAAGTAACATCTTTAATTATTTTTTTAGTTATAAGAACTATATAATGTTAAAATCTTGAGTATTTTAGGGGAAAATAGCTAATAATTTGTCAACCATAATACAGACATAATAGCTAATAATTTCTCAACTGTAATACAGATACAATTTTTATTTTACATTTTGCTCTCCAGTCTTTACCATATACATACTCAATTTTACATAGCAGTTATCATATGTGTACATTGACCTGGCTTTTTCACTGAATATGTATGTTTTTGATAAGTTTTACAGTTTTCTTGGTGATAGTGACAATCTTGAAAGATTGCATGATGCTCTATTGTAGGCTACCTGCTACTTTTTGCTAATATAGTAAATACTATAAATGATTCTTTCTTTGAGATCTTTTACTTTTTTAATTTCCATGTCACATTATCAGAAATGAGATTACTAGATTAAAAAATATATTTTATGATTATTAATACATATTTTTGAATTACTTTCTGAAAGTTTCTGTTTACGTGGATATCAGGTGATATTGGATATTAGTTTTTTTTGCAGTTACTCAAAATTTTACCCCTCAGAAACAATAACTGGCAATATTCTGATGTATTTTCTACCTTCTCTCTTACCTTTCTACTCACCCTTCTCCCCCTTTCTCTTTTTCTTATCTTCCTTTCTTCCCGTAATTCCTTTCCCTTCCTCCTTCCTTTTTATGTAAATTTTGTAAGTGAATAGGAATAATTTGTTTAAATTTTTGGTAAAACTAATCTAAAGAATGCAAAAATAATTTTTTATTACAAAGATGACTTTACACACATGCACAATCATAATGAGACTGAGTTGTTCTCATTTGTTTATTTATTAATCCCATTTATATTTGTGTGAATTAATTTTTTTCTTTTTAGGTATTAAATATGATGCTGAAAAAGAAGAAAAATCCTTGCAGGATATTAAACAGAAAGAACTATCTCGAATTGAAGAAGCCCTTCAAAAAGCAACAGAAAAAGGTAAAAAGTTTATTTCAGATAAACTTAGATATACCTATATTTTAGATTATTTAATGCCCTTTAATGAGGATGCTTTCATAAGTCTTTATAAACTTGCAAAGGAAGAATCTTTAAAAAAATTTTAAAATACTGATTATAAATATTTCAATGCCTCTCATTTAGGAATATAAATTTCTTTGTGATTGTTTTATCTCACTATCAATTTGATTTTCTCTACTTTTTTCACCATTTTTACTATGCTACTTGAGGAGACTTGCCAGATTCCATGAGTCCTTGAAGACCTGTTTGTTTTGGTCAAATGTTAACAGTTTCTTTTTGTGCATTTTCACCTCTGTTCTTTCCAGATAATGAAATTAAGCATATTGCTTGAGTGAAATGCTGTTTAGAGGAAATGCTGCTATATTTCTGGTCTAGCTATCTCTCTTCATATTGTACAGGATATTTAAAGAAAAACATCTTGATTACTCAGGTTTCAAGATTTTAACATCTTTCCTTAAGTTTAATTTTTATCTTAAAACAAATCTAATGACTATTTTGATTTGGCTTATAAAGCTATAACAAGGATAAGGTGAAAGAGCAGGCTGTAGAGTGAGTTGGAGGACTCTAAATATCCAATTTGTTCATTTTTTTTATGTCAGTGAGCAGTTGCTGATTGGGGTATGAGTTATTAGCATTCTTCATAATTTTTATGTCATTGTGTCATTTGGTGGCATGTGTATATATGTCAATGATGTATGAAGATAGTCTATTAAAAGATACAGCAAATGTTGAGTTAGAAATGACACTAATTATATCTAGATATTATAAAAATTCTTTTCTAAGCTTAGCCTGCTTACATTTAATGGAATCAGTAGGAAATCTCTTTTAAAAATAGAGCTTGCTCATTAAACTTTATCCATGATTCTGATTTTTGCTCCATGTATCTTTTTTCATATGTGGAAATATTGATTCTTTTATAAAAAGTTACTTAAGTATGTAAAATACAGAGGTTACTATAATGAAAAAAATTTCAAAAGCTTTGACATTTTATTTTCTTTCTCTTTTCTTACTTTAACCTATTTTGCCTTTCTGCTGAAACTTGGTATCTGTATTTTTAGGAAAATAATTTTACTAATTTGTATTAGTGCCAAATAAAGCTGAGAATAGTTTTATGACAATTCAGTGCTATCTTTCTAAAATATTTACTTCTGGTTAATTTTTATAGAAATAGTGCCATAAAAATGAAGAGAAAGAATTGGAGAGCACTAGAATTTCATTTTTTTCTTGAAATTGTTCAGATTTAGTGTATTTTCTTAATACAATATATAATTTTATAATTCATCAATAGGCTATATTGATATATGTAATTATACATTTCTAATTTAATGTATATAATGAATTTTTTTTTTTTGAGAAGGAAACCACAAACTTTTCCTTTTTTTTTTTTTTTGGATGCAGGTAACTTATGAGTACTCAAAAATATTTTAGTGTTTTCAGTGATCTGTAAGAAAAGGCATGATATCTGTTTTAGAAGTTGACAGTTTAATTGGCAGAATGATAACTTGCTATATATACATTTTGTTCTGAGCACTTATGAAATTTTGACAGGTCTTGAGTCTTCAGTGCTTAGGAAGCTGAAATGTTTGGGTCTAGTGGAGAAGCTATTATGGGTGATCTGCTTTATCTGTAGAGGATGTACACCTCCAATAATTTTAGTTAAGTAGAACTGACAGGCATATATAATATATAATAATTACTTTGCAGTTCCTTGGATGATGAAATTTAAGTTTTGTTTAGATAGAATTAAAATTCGGAAAGTGAGACTTTTACACTCAGTTTTGATATGTTATATTTGCCAAAAATGTCTTGTACAAAAGAGGTGAATTCAGGAATTGGGAAATATGTTGAGATTTTTTTTTTCTCAGTTGTTAAGAGATGCATTTAATTATCTTGACTGCATGTAAATATTCTTTTCTCGTTTCTGTGGCTATTAGTCCCATTTTTATATATGTCACACGAATGACAAACACAGCCCTCGCCTTTAGATACTTTGCCTTTTATCGTTATCAATGAATAGTTATTACTTACTTATTATTTTTCAACTTATTTCTTGATTTTAAAAGCCACAGAAGCACCATTGCATATGCATAAAGACTCAGAAAAAAGAGAGGAGGTGATGCTATTCTAAGCAGCAGTTGATAAAAGTAAAAAAATCTTCATTCTGATCTGTTCAGAAAAAGGCATTTTTATGTAATTTGTATCATTTTATAAAATAGAGTGTGCTCACTATCATGTGAGAAAAAAGAATTGAAATAAAACAGTTCATTTCTAGAGAATTTGCTCAACTGCAAAAATAAACTTCTTGATATTTTTCTCCTTTTATTGTATTGGAGTGAGTTTATTTTTCTGGGAAAGCTATCATAAAAATAAAAGGAAAGATTGCATTCTTAGTAAGGCCAAAAGATTCCCAAATGGTAGATTCTGTATTTTAAACATTGATTTTTTATTAAAGTAATAGATACACACGTTAACATTGATTTTTTATCAAAGTAATAGATACACACGTTTAAAAATCAAATGGTTTTGCCAAAAAGACATGATGAAAACGGCAGTTCTTTATTCCACCTTTGGCTGCCCTTCATACCCACTCTTTAGAGGGAGTCATTTTTGTAGCAATATTAACATTCGATTATTAATCTAATTTATTCATGTAAGGCATTATTTAGGACTTTCTGTAATGCTAGTTGCCTCTTTATCTCCTTGTACCCTAAATTCTCCTCCCAACCTTCTCGTAATATGGATATATTATTATTTTTGGCCAATTGCTAGTCAATGTTTTCAATACTTTGACAATACAATTATTGTTCACTGTACAGATCAAGTGATATGCTATGATTATATTTCCTTTCTTACACAATCTTTTAGATTTTTTGAATTTGTAAATGCTGCTTTTTAATTTGCTTAATGTTTTGAATGTAAACTTCCCTTTAGTTCTTTTGCTAAATGAAATCTGTTTGTTACATGAGCATTGGCATTATTTTTCAGTTGCATAAGCCCATCTATTGGCACTGTACCCTACCCCATTTTCTCCTGGAGTTCTCCCTCTGAATGGGTTGTCTTGTAGGCTTGCTACAAACTGTTGGGACTGGTCTTCATTACTGTTCTTTGTTTTAATTTACTCTTTCCTGGGTCCCTTGCCTCCCCCCAACCCCTTAGTTTATTCCTTTGTTTTGCTGGAGTGCATCTAATAGCTTTTAAGAAAGGATACACTGGATATAATTTTGGACATTCTTTCAAGGCTGAATGTCTCTGTATGTTATTTCTACACTTGTTTGGTTTATCTGGGGATAGAATACTGGGTTAAAGATCAGAATTTTGTAGGCGTTGTCTTCTAGCTTCCAGGTGCTTTACAAAAGTCTGATGACAGTCTGCTCTACATATTATTGGACACAGAAATTAGAAAGGCCCTGGATATGTCTGTCAAATATCTTGCATTTCAATTGGGCAAGTAATGCATTTACATAGTAATATGCAGGATAAAATGTTGAGTCCTATCAGAGAGGTACAAATAGAGTCTTACGGGAATTCAGAGTGCATATGCCATGTTCAGCCAAAGAGACAGGGCAGATACTGTTAAGGTGTTTATTTCAGCTGGGTCATACCTGGATAGGTATGCAGAAAGGAGAGAGCATTTTAGGTAGAAGGGACAGTGTAGGAGGAAGCATCTATGGGGAATAGCTAGCACTTTGGTAGTTTGATAGAGTATAGTTGCATTGTAAGATTAGAAGTCTAAAGATAGATCAATTTTTAGAGATTTGAATGCTCTGTTGATAATTATAATGACAGTGATGGCGACTGGCATTTATTGACCACTTAGCATTTGCCAGCCACTCCTCAAAATGCTTGACATTAATTAACTGATTTAATAGTCACAACCATATGATAATAGGTGCTATTATGGTTCCCATTTTATAGTTGAGAAAGCCGAAAGTTAAATCGCTTGTTCTGGGTCACACAGCTAGAAAATGGTAGAGGTAGAATTGGAACCCAGTCTGGCCCTAGAGCTTATTTTCTTAACTGCGTACAATAAATAGTGAACTTTAGTCTTTAGCCAGTGGGGGAGTCAGTAAATTTTCTTTTTCTTTCTTTAAAAATCCAGGGAGTTAGATGATCAGAGCTGTAATTTAGGGAGGTTAAACTTGGAGTGTTATCTAGGATTGGCTGAATTTGGGGAGCAAAGTGTAAGATGCTGCTCTTAGTCATCATTAACAAGAATTGATATGAAAGATTCAGACAGTGTATCTAAAGGGAACAGATCACACTAAAGTAAGATGAAGTCATTTCAGTCAACTCTAAAATCGGTGTCAAATACTACAGTAATATTTTATTCTGAAAATGGGCAAAATGGCAGTCAAAAAGAGAACCAAAATAACAGATTTTTGCTGATTTATAATTTGGATTTCAATGAGACAGTAGCTAAAATATCAATTTGCCTGCCTCACTTAATTTGAAACAATTATTATAATTTTAATTATTAAAGCTGTTTGTTTTACTATTATAAAAATAAAGTTTGTATGTTGAATACCATTTTTATTAATGGCATCACTGTGACTATTTCCTTAGGAATAAGTGGTCTTGGTGCTGCCACATTTCAGTTGTCCTGTTGTATAATTTCTGATTCTTTGAAATTAAGTTTAGGCATATTTTCCATGTGAAAATAAAGGTGTCTTAAATGCTTTGCATTTTGGTTATTGCTGCCATGCGGACGCAGGTGCACATTCAGGGGAGTTCATATATGGCTTGGAAAACTTGGTTTACAAGGACATCAAGCCTGGTGGGTATGCATGGTTATATTCAGCTATATCAATGTTGTATTCTTAGACATGCCTGTGCTTTGAGTGGAGTCCATATGATGGTGTGCCGTTTTAGAAAATATGGAAATGTAATTCATGTTTTTTCTCTTTCCCACAGTTTCTTTTTCCTCACCCTCTTTAGCCATTTATTCATTCACTAATATCTGCGTGTCTTCTGTGGTGCTCACTTTGTTGGATGCTGGGTGTTCATGGGATAAACATGACTCACTGCCCTTTGAAGCTTAGAATTTGATGTGCAAATAACCTTCACGTTTGGACTGCCTTTTTGACTTTAGTTCTGTAGTACAGGGATTTCTCAGTTAAGCAGTTTCTCTCCTTTAGCAGTTCCTCTCCTTTTAAACTTGTAAAAGCCAATACAGTGGCACAGTGGAAGCTGTTTTTGTGAATGAGAGTCTTCAGACCCTTGACAGGAAGTGCTCCTCAGGTCTTCTATGCTTCTTGGTTTGTCTTGCCTCTGTAGTTGTGGAGGCATCTCTGGACAGCATATTGAAATTTTGTACCTTCACACAAGGCACAGTGAAGGCTAACCATATGCATTCAGATTCATAATATAATTTTTTGATTTCCATGAAATCTACCAAATATATTATAATAATTTTTAAAAATAATCTGATTTATTAGACTAAATATTTGATATATAGCTTTTTATATTAAGTCAACCACACTTAAAGTTTGTGTAGATTAAATGGCATGCAGTGTCTGTGTCTTGACATTTAGGCAATAAGTGTTGTGTTGAATTATCTCTGTAGCTAGAAACTTCTTTAATATGTTGGTGCATTATGACACATAGAATAGGAATTTGCATGGCATATTTCACAGCATTAAGTGAAATTACCCTGAAAACAGTTTCCCTTATAACAGATATACCCTTTTAGTAAAGTGTGGCTACCTACGTTAATTAGTAGTACAGTTATTTTGTTTAATACAAAATTTAGCATTGGAGATACTCATGGTTCACTGTCCAATTTTGTAAGTTATAATTGAAGCAACTTTCTGTAGTCTGGGCAGCATTGTTTAAAAAAAAAAAAAAAGCAGACTGTAACAGCACTCTCTATAAAGGAAAACCTAATTGGTTCCTTTTTTTTTCTTAAATGCATTAGCCTGGTCAAAAAATAATGTCCAGAATGTTGGCTCTTCTGAAATGAGAATCATTAATTCTGTTGATATGGCCTTCATTCAGTTGCCTAGGACTTGATGGGTGTTTCATGACCATTTCTTCTTCTCAGTTCTGAGTGTATATTATTTCCTCATTTTATGTTAGTTTTGTTTCTTGCTTTAAAAAAAAATTCTAGATAATAGATCTCAAAAAGTCAAAATGATTTTCATAATAATGCTAAGACATTATTTGATTTTTCCTTTTGTTGACATTTGTACTGCTTGTACGAAAGCAATAGTGTATAAAATTGCTGACTCCAAACTGTCCTAGCAGTCATTGTGTTCACTGTCGTATACTCATAGTAAACAATGCAAAACAAAAAACATGCCAATGTTGCTTAGGAATTCCCTTGATGAAGTGGGACATTTTTAATTTTAGTAAACTTCAACTCTTGAGCGTGTTTCTTTAATATTTTATGCAACAAAAGAAAAAGCATGCAAGAAGCATTTCTGCATACTGCTGAAGTAGGATGATTGTCAAGGAAAAGTATTTGTACAGTTGTTTGAGTTGTGAGCTGAACTAGTTACTAATTGTTTTTTTCTGGAAAATCATTTTTACTTGGAAGAATGATTGACAGACTATCATCATTCAGATTTGGGTGTTTGGTAGACACTTCCACAAATCAACTTCAAGTAAAAGCAACTGCAATATATTCATAAAATTTGAGCTTTTGAGTAAAAATTAGAATTTTGGAAAAATTGTATTTGCCGCCTTGAGATTGATGGCTTCTCAACAGTACTTTAAGACTTTTCTGATGTGATTGGTGGTGATATAAACAAGCATGACTTTTGATATTAAATAAAATAATTTGAGATTTGGAAGATTTGCATAATTCATTATTTCCATATTACCAATGGATGATAAATCAAACTTTTGTAAAAGGTCCATTTAAATTGCAGAGTGGACTAATTGATTTTAATTTGGATGAATAATTCATTGATAGGGTTTTAGATCCATGATACAACTATCTTTGAGAAACATCCACTTGTTAATTTTGGGTGTAGTATCCATAATTACATCATGAGGCCGTGAAAAATACTCCAGTTACTATCTGTAGTGAGATCAGATTATCATTACATACTTTAATCAAAATAACATAACAGATTAAAGGCAGAAGCAGATACATTAATCCTGCTCACATCTAACTCATATCTTAAAGAGATTTCTAACTCTGTAAAACCCTTTCTACTGTAACTTTTTGAAAAAAACAGTTAAATTTTTCATAACTATATGTTATCATATAATGGTTCATTATTTTTATTTTATTTTTTGAATTGGAGTCTCACTCCTTCACCCAGACTGGAGTGCAGTGGCACGCTCATGGCCACCCCAGTGTCGACCTATTGGCCTCCAGCGATCCTTCTGCCTCAGCCTTCTGAGTAGCCAGAACTACAGGCACGTGCCACCATGCCTGGCTAATGTTTTGATTTTTTGTAGAGATCAGGTCTTGCCAAATTGCCCGGGCTGGTCTTGAACTTGTGGGCTCAGGCAGTCCACTTGCCTTGGTTTCCCAAAGTGCTGGGATTACAAGCTGAGCCACCGAGCCTGGCTGGCTCATTATTTTTAAATGCATTAATAAATGTTAACATTTGTTTTCGGTTCTCTAGTATAGTAAATGTCAGTAGTTACAACCCACATAAATAAAAAGCTTTTTAGAGTCCTCAAGTTTTTTTTTTTAACTTTTAAATTTTTTTATTTTAAAGATGTGGAGTACAATTCAGGGTTAGGTATAGAGTCCTCAAGTTTTAAGTGTGTTAAAGGGTCTTGAGACCAAAATGTTTGAGAACTGCTTTAGAGTGTGACCAAGAATCATAAATGTATTATTTGTCAGATTAATTAAAGACTTCCTCTAAATGACTATATGGCACATAGATTAGATTTGAAAATGTTTGAAGAGATTTAAACATGGTGTATCCACCACTGAGATGGAAGATAGAACATGAAACGGGTCAGGTAGAAGAAAATCTAAATCAGGCAGCAGAACTCTGTCTCTGAAAGCTGTTCTACCAAGCGGAATGGTTTTTAGAGCTAGTCTGGCTTTCTGGGTCATTTCTTTTACAGTGATATTTCTTTGATAAATCAGTCTTTTCTGTGTGTTTGTTTTATGAATGAAACGGAGTTAAGAACTGTCAGAGTAGCAAAAAACAAAACAACGAAAAACTGGTAATAGCACAATCTGAATTCTGTTATATATTAAGTATTTTCTTCTTGAAATTCAGGGTTTTATTGTTGTAATCCAGGATTTGGTTCTTAATTTTGATAGTGGTGGACAATTTGCTTTAGAATATTTTCCTTACTATTAAAACAAATGGAAAATTATTAAAACAAATTAAAAATTTCAAGCTATATATTCTGTCAAATATATGTAACATTAATTGAGGTTATACATTTTGTTATAGTATTTGGATGTGAATTTTTTGATTCATTTAAACAGATAAATATCGTGTGCCTTGTGTTTAGATATTAGGATAATCCCTGTCCTGATGAAGCCTCTTGCTTGATGGCAAAACAATTGAGCCAACACTTCACATACAGCGTATTTACTGTTTAATGGAATTCTATGCAAAGTACAGGCTGAGCTGCTGAGAGGAATTAGAGGTTTCATATAGGCAGTAGTGCTGGATCTGAGACTTGGAAGTTTCTAGCGGTTTGCCTAGTGGAGAACTTCAGGGAGGGCAACCCAAGTTCAGGGCATGCCATGTGTAGAGGTATTAGGTATTAGGAAGCATGGCTTGTTTGGAACCTATATACTGTTTCTGTAGTATCCAATGTAAGGATAAGTGGCATAAGATAGAACAGGACAGGGAGGTAAGGGTCAGATCGAAAGAGGGCCTTCTGTGTCATGGAAGCACATTTTGATTTTGTCTGGTAGGATGCAGAAGGCCTTAACTAATCTTGAGCAGGGGATTAATAGGCTGTGGTTGGTATTTTAAAAAGATATCAGTCTGGTAGCAGTATAGTAGACACTAGAGACCAGTGAACAATACAGAGATGGCTTCAGGAGTTCTGACTAGAGGGGATGCCTGGTAGGCAGTTGAATGTAAGATTTGTATGTTGGGTAAGACAGATGTTGGCTATGCCAAAATGTGGTGCAGCATTCCAAATAAAAGAGAATGAGGTTTAAAACTATTATTAACCTATTTAATGTACAGTTCAATGTACATGTTTTACCCTTTTAATATTATTTATATCCTTGTCATTAAATAATTTTGCTTATAAAGTGTGTCATCCTCATTTCATTTGTATTCCTATGTTCTTATTGTATGTTTATCAAAACCTTTCTTTGAAAGTTTTATGTTCTGTCAGCATTACATTTCCAATATTTTGGTAATATATTGAAACTTTGTACTGTAAAGTCATTAGAATTTTAAAGCAAATTGTGAATGGATATGTTATTCAATTTTAGTATAATTACATCTGCCAATTACTTTCTAGATTGAAAAAGTTTATTCTAGACTAAAGAAGGTTTGTGAATTTGTGTTTATACTGAAATAACAGATCAGTTTAGAATAAGGTAAGGTGAGTTGTACCAGAATTTGCTGTCAGGAAGAATTCTCGTTTTCTTTTCTGTCCTCTTGTCTGCTAACTTGAATTTTATCCTTTTCTCACTAAAATGCTTCCACTGAGAAGGACGTAAACGTAAAAAGCACAAAAAACATTTTAAGAAACCTTTTAAAAGTCTTGATCGTTCAAAAGGTAGGTAAAAGTAGTTTTTATGCCACATGTTGTTTGTACACATTGCCACTTTATTTCTTTCTTGGAAGGTAAAATGAATGTTAGATTACAGTATAACTTTGTTAAATTTTAAGTTGGAAATGCATATTGAAATCTAAAATAAATATAACAAAATAAAGACTCTAGAATAGGCTATAATTTCCACTGAGCAGTGCTTTAACTATCCTTTGGTCATTAATTATTAGGTATGTGAGAATTGCAATTCTTGAGTTTGTATTTTTCTGCTTTTTTATAGATAAGCCAAAAGATGCCAAAAAAGATACATTTGTGGAAAAATTGGCAACTCAAGTAATAAAAAATGTTCAAGTAAAAATCACAGATATTCACATTAAATATGAAGATGATGTAAGTAATTTTTGTTTACTCAGTTTGTTAGTAATTATTTGTGTATTTTATGATATTCTTGATTTATCCATATATAATCTGTACCCCTTTTAAAATCCAAGATTGATTTTATTTCTTATGAGTACACTACCATTTCTTCTTTTTGTGTGTTAGGCTAGTTTTATTGGGCATTTATGTATGTTAATATAGTATAAAACCACCATATGTGCTCCTTTTTGAAGCCAATAGAAGAGATTTTTGAATTTCCTCTATTAGTTGTTTTTGAATTTTGTTTTATGTGTTAAAAAACATACTATTATAACTTAAGGAATTAATTTTTCCTTTATAATGATAAAAAATTCTGTTTCACAGGGTGATGAAATAACTAGTGGCAATGGTAGTTGACCAAAGGGGACAAAAACCCTGGTCACTTGACTGTAGTCCCATTTGCTTTACGCTCCACTGAGTAGGATTGAACACCCACAAGTACTCACAAACATGTGCAGCAATATATTTAGAAACCGAACTTCACTCATAATCATGTTTACCATATATTGATTAAGAACTGTTTGATTAATTTTAATTAAAATGCAGCAAATATGTTGAACAAAGTTTAAAATATGTAAGAAACCTAAAATTTTTTTATTTACCAACAAAATTGGAAACGTTTCATCTCTTTTAAAAATGAATTTGTTATTTTTTGTTGATTTGCTTTAAGTTTGAATGGAATTAAAGCAGTGTTGGCATAAATGTAATTTATTTTCTTTTCCTGTTCTCTTATGTAACTTGATATTCATTAAGACACACTTGTAGTTTTTTTTTTTTTAAATCATTTCTTTTGGCTTTATGGAGTCATTAAAGTGAATTTTGTTAACAAATAAATGTTTTTAAAAATGTAACTCATAAGTACCCTTGTTTATCATAAACTTAAGAAAATAAAATGTATTCAGCATATCATGAAAATGAAAGAATTATTGTTAAAACTATATGTGGAGAAATGGGAACCCTTATATACTGTTGGTAGGAATAGAAATTACTATAGGCATTTTGGAAAACAGTGTGGAGGTTCCTAAAAATAGAATTGCCATGTGATCCAGCAATCCAGTTTCTGAGTACAGTAGCCTTTACTTATCCAAGGTTTCACTTTCTGTGGTTTCAGTTATCCACGGTCAGCTGTGACCCAAAAACATTAAATGGAAAATCCCAGAAATAAATGTTTTGTAAGTTTTAAGTTGATGTTCTGAGTAGTATGATGAAATCTCATGCCATCCTGCTCTGTCCCATCTGGGATGTGAGTCATTCCTTTGTCCAGCACATCCATGCTGTGTATGCTGTTAGTCACTTACTAGCCATCTCAGTTATCAGGTTGGTTTCTTAGATTGACTCTTATGGTGTCACAGTGCTTGTGTGCATGTAATCTTACTTAATGTCCCCAAAGCATAAAAGTAGTGATGCTGGCCATTGCTATAATTGTTCTATTTTATTTCTGTTATTGTTAATCTCTTACTTTGCCTAATTTATAAATTAAACATTATCATAGGTATGTATGTATTGGAAAAAATATATTATATATACAAGGGTTTGGTACTATTTGAGGTTTCAGGCATCTACTAGGGGTCTTGGAATGTATCCTTGGAGGATAAGTGGAGACTACTGTATATATCCAAAGGAATTGAAGTCAGTATGTGGAAGAGATGCCTCCATTCCCGTGTTCAGTTCAGCACTATTCACAGTAGCCAAGATATGAAAGCAGCCGAAGTGCCTGTCAACGGATGAATGGATAAAGAAAATGTGGTATATATACACTGTGGAATACTATTCAGCCTTAAAAAAGAAGAAAATTATGTCATTTGCGAAAACATCGATGAAACTAGAGGACATTATAGTAAATGAAATAAGCCAAGCACAGAAAGACAAGTACCAAATGATCTCACTTATATGTAGAATCTAAAAAAGTTGAACTCATAGAAGTAGAGAGTAGAATGGAAGGGGTGTGAGGAAGGGAAGATTGTGACCATACGATCTCAAGCTTCAGTTAGGCAAAATAAGTCTTGGTGATCTGTTGCACAGCATGGTGCTTATGGCTAATCATAATGTTTTCAAAATTCAAATTTCAAAATTGGAAAAAACAGTGAATTTTAAATGTTCTTACCACAAAGAATGATAAGTATGTGAGGTGAAAGATATGCCCAATATGATCATTCCACAATATATACATGTATCAAAACATCATATTGTACTCTACAAATATGTACAGTTATTATTTGTCAAAAATAAAATAAACAATAGCAAAAAAAAAAAAGGCATATTGCTGAATGAATTTAGAAACTAAGCTTTTTATTGACCAAACACTATTAAGAAAGCTACATTATTTCTCTCTTTTTAGTAAAAAAAATGCAGAGATGCACAGGAGTGGAAACAACATATTTAAGTTGTTATCAGTGACAAAGGATATAAAATAATTCAAAAGAAAAAAATTAAAAAGTGTAGAGGACTCTTGTATTATGTCTCTTTTAATGTGATTACCTTAATTATTGTATCTAGAAGGATAATGAGAAATAGATGTATAAGAAATGGATGTAGAGAAAGTATAATTTATCATGAAGATCCTCATTGGGTAATAGCAGTAGTTTGATGTGGTGTATTAGCAACTGAGGAGTTGTATTTAATACAACTAATAAAAATTTCTTCTGAAATAGCTGCAAGTTATTTTGAGATAATTATCTGTAGGTGTAAAAAGAAGAGTGTGGAAATAAAAGTAAATGTTTTGCCACAAATCATAATGGCAAGTAATTGACAATTAAAAACCAAGACTTGTAAAGCTATTTGTGCTTTTCAGCACATGAATTTTTCCTATTTGAGAAGTGTCTGCTGACTACACTCTGGGGTTCTATTTGGATGATTTAGAATATTGTGCTTTTTCCCCATCCTAGTTTTCATCTTGACCAAACAGTTCTAGATGACTTTGAACATCTTTATGATATCTAAAAAAACTGGCACTGCACATTGTGGTATACTTTGAGTACTGTGTATAAAGTATAACTTAGGTATTAAAAATCGGAAATAGAATAAAAACACTGCCAGAATTTGTATAGAGAGTCTTAGGAAATTAAATATTAAGAAACTAGAGTTTTTCCTAACAAAGCATTTTTGAGGTGTCAAGAAAAGTGAAGGCTTAAAGAGACAGTTCACATTTCCAAAAAATGTGTATACACTTAAGTGGTACAAGTACAACTTTGTTACATGGGATATATTTTGTAATGTAAAGTCTAGACTTTTAGTGTATCCATCACCCAAAAAATGTACATTATACCCATTATGCAGTTTCTTATTATCCTTCCCATTTCCACCTTTCTGAGTCTCCATTGTCTATAATTCCACAAGTGTCCATTATTTAGCTCCCAATTATAAGTGAGAACATGGTGGTATTTGTCTTTCTGTTTCTGGGTTGCTCTACTAAGCTAATGGTCTTTGGTTCCATCCACGTTGCTGCAAATGACATGATTTCATTCTTTTTTCATGACTAAATAGTATTCCATTATGTATCTTGAATGTTTTAAAAATGATTTAGTTGTAATTATTTGTAATACTTTAAAAAATTTATCTATGAAGAGCACCTTTAAATGATACACAGAAAAAGACTTGATTTTTAACTATCTAGAGAAGAGTTTGTTTTGCCATAGTCGGTAATTTTCTAGTAAGAAAAGAGTTCCCCTGGGAAAGTATTGTACTGGTGTCACAGAAGTGTTATACCTGTAAAATATAGATAATCCCAACCGTGTTATTGCCTTCCTCCCCTTCTTTTTCCACAAGTTTGGTTGGGTTGATGTGTTACTTGTGAACACATTTCTCTCTGCTGCCTACTGTAAAGAGTAGGGCATGTGTTCACCCTCTCCATCAGCATATTGTAACGTCAACTTGTCTTCTTTGGTAGGTCACTGACCCAAAGCGGCCTCTTTCATTTGGCGTCACACTGGGAGAACTTAGTTTGTTGGTAATGTTGGCCTTATTTAACATTTCTGTGGAAACTTAGTAAAGTATTAATCTGAAGTCACAGGTTGAATTGCTTAAAATCAGCTATTACTACACACACCTATTATGTATTTTTATATATAATCTTGTATAGCTTTTCTAGAAGCTTAAGACTTTTAGTGATGTTGTGATTATATTTTCTAGTTATTTTGACTTGTCTTTTCATGTAAGAAGTATAAAAAATAATGATCAAGCCAATTGAAAGGAATAAAAGCTATATCTTAAACATGTGGGGATAGTAGGGAAGATGAATTTTTGTGGAGACATGTATTCATCCCTGGTACAGGTAGATGGAATTTCTAAATAGCTTGGACTCTACCACTCCACTGACACTGTTCTTAACAAGTTTATCAGTAATGTCTTACTGCTAAATAAGTAGAGTATTTAACATTGCTGACTATGCTGCTCATCTAGAAACATGGTTGTGCTATGATTTTCATGATCTCTTGGTTTTATTCCTATTTTACAATTATTTAATCTTTTTATTTATTTGAATGTGTGCATCCTTCAATATTGTTTAGGCTGACTCTCTATTTTCACTAGACCCAATTCTTTCCACAGTTCAAACAGATACTAGCCCAGTAATTATATTCTGAATAAATGAACTCAGTTAAATTATAGTTTCCTCAATTCTCTTTTTAATGCTTCTTTGATTTTACCATAAAATGTGGAAAGAAACATAGCTAATGTGAGCTAATATTAGTTAGGTATATTTTCTTCCTAAGTGACTTTGTTACAGTTTGCAAATATTAGAGCATTATTGTATGACATCTATACCACATTTCACAGTTACTCTTTTTTCTTTTAGACTGCAAATGAACACTGGACTCCATGCATATTAAATGAAGCAGAAAAAATTATATATAAGGTACTATATTAGAGTAAAAAATTCTTGTTAGTAAACCTTGATGAAGCAGAATGTACCATTGGAATGTGAGTTAAATTGTAAGATCTAGCTTTGACTCTGCTACTTACAGTGTGACCTATAATCAGTGACCTATTCTGAGGTTTAGCTTCTTCACCTATCAAATGAAGGAACTGGATAAAATTAATATTTTCCAAATGTAGAGAACTAAGTAGCTGAGATATTTTAAGATGTTATAGAAAAAATATTCTCTGGTTGAGTAAGATTACTGATTAAAGTACTAAGCTATTGAAATTAAACAGGTATGTTTCATTTTGTTTTAAACTATGGGACTTCACAGTACTTCAAATATGCTAACAAGCATTGTGACTCACCAAGAGGGTTACTTAGTGTGTAGCTTCCCCCACCTTTTGATTATAGATTCCTCACCTACCACCTCTCCTCAGGAAAACAGCTGTTCCTGTCTGCTGGAAGGATGACATATTTCTTATTCAGCAAAATATTTACTGTTAAATTCTCAGTAAACATTTGATAGTTGAAGCTATAGTTTAGCAATTGCTGGATTTAAGTCTGTGATTAACATGAATTTATTTTCCCTTCATGTATGCATCCTTTCCTTTCAAAGTTCAGAATGGTAGTTGAGTAATTTTGGAATAGTGAATATGTGAATAATCTCTTAATATAGGTTCGTAATTTTAATGTGTTGGTTGTTTGACCTTTTTCATTTTTCTTTTATAGCTTATACGACTTGATAGTCTTAGTGCCTACTGGAATGTAAACTGCAGCATGTCTTACCAGGGATCAAGGGAACAGATTTTGGTAATTGTTTAATATAAGAGATCGTTAATGAGGACAGGATATCAGTCATTTGATTAACTTGTGTTTCACTAAATTAGAACTGTAACAAACATTTTTGGAATCTGTGTTTTCAAAAAAGCACTTTTGGTCTTTGTGAAATCGTTTACTAGACCATGACAGGAGAGCCTGCAGTATTAAATTAAACCTGCATTTATGGCCTTTTACTCTTTCATTTTGATGGTATTCGTGATACATTATAATATTTCATATGAGAATGATTAAGAGTATTATGAAGAAAGATGATATATCTCAGATGTATAAAACATATATCCTTGGCAAATGTTTAGGCATTTTTGGAAATGGATTTCCTGAATAGTGGAAGATCAATTCAAAACTTTGAGGTGCTAAACCAATCTTAGTCATGTTTGTTTTCTTAGAGGAGAGAGGGAGAGCAATTCAATTATCTCAACTGAATAAATTTCAACGTTCTACATCTTGTTTCTCAGAAAGACAGTGTAACACGTAATTTGCCTTTGACTAGCATGTATTTGAGTGCTCAATTCATGGATATACATATGTTTTTTCCAAAGTCAGAGGGAAACACAGTGTTACAATGTTGTTTCTAGATATTTATAATTTAAAAATTATCAACTCTGTATCTTTATACTTGTAACTAATTTTTAGTGTATTTTTTAAATGTACTGTTATTTACGCAGAAGAGAATAAAGATACTGGTGTAAGATCTAAGTTTTTATTCTGCGTGTGTGGCTGAATGTGTGTGCATTTTCTTTTTCATTTTCATTCTAATTTTTTGTTTAGGATCAGCTGAAAAATGAAATTCTTACAAGTGAAAATATACCTCCAAATTATCAATACAGTAAGTAATAGTAAAAGTTTATTTCATGTTCTAGAAAGAAACATGGAATTAAATACTTTAGCATACTTTTTCTGATCAAGTTAGTTGGACAGAACATCTATGTTACATGTTAGTGTCGTGATACAGCATGTTTGGGCTATAGCCAATTGCTTAGAACAGATCGATCATAGCACATCCTGGAGGAGCAGGAGAGAGAGAGAAGGTTGATCAAAGAGAAAGTGACAGAGCTGGGGTTTGCTCTCTAGAGCCAGCCTCCTTTGACCTTCATGTGCTCTTCTTACCTCGTCATTATATTCTTTGTTTTAGGATTTAGATTTTCTTTCTTTCTTTCTTTCTTTTTTTTTTTTAAAACAACAACTAAATCTCTGAGACCTTCATACTCAGGTTACCCCTACCCTGTCATTCTTGCATTGTTAGGATAAACCAGCCAGTCTAGAGAGTTTTTTAAAGTGAACATTTTTATTTCTTGGCAGTGTCACTGTTATTTTAAGATTAGTTCTCTAGCAAAGTTACCTACCTATTTATTTATTTTTCTTATCTGCTGTATTTATTTCAAGCTCATTCTAAAGAAGCTATAAGTATACCCTCCATGATTGTTCTTCGTTTTCCTACCATGTTATTTCATATCGCTTTTTGTCACTGTTGTTTTCTTTGTTTTTTTCCTCCCTCCCTCCTTCTCTCCCTCCCTCCCGACAGGATTTTTCTCTGTTATCCATGCTGGAGTGTGGTGGTATAATACTAGCTCTCTGTAACCTCAAATCCTGGGCTCATGGATCTCCCGCCTCAGCCTCCTGAGTAGCTGGGACTATAGACACATACCACCATGCCTGACTAAATAAAAACATTTTTTTTTTTTTTTTTTGTACAGATGGGTTCTCACAATGTTGCCCAGGTTGGTCTTGAACTCCTGACCTTAAGCGATCCTTCTGCCTTGGCCTTCTAAAGTGCTGGGATTGCAGTTATTTTATAGCTAATTGCTGTTGGATGGTAGTTGATACTTTGTTTTATGTTCACAGATTCCTCTATTTTGTGATGGTAAAATTTTCAAGTGTTGCGGTTTGTGAAAGCATTTAGTTTTATTGATGAAAGTAGTTTAAAAAAATCTACAACTTCATTCTTGGACATTTTCCATTTATAATGAGTCTGTGCATCAGTTAAACATTTTGTACAATCTCATACAAATTGTAATTACCAGAAACTGTCAACATTTTTACGGTTTTAATACTGTTGACAGTTAAAATTTATTACCTTGCTTTTTTATGTCTTTCATCTTCTCTAATGTGCTTTTTTTTTGAGTTGGAGTCTCACTCTGTTGCCCAGACTGGAGTGCAGTGGCCACTCCTGGCCACCGCAGCCTCGCCCGGCTCGGCTCCGGCAATCCTTCCGCCTCAGCCTTTATGCTTTTTATGTTACTTTTCACCTGAATAATTTTTTTTAGTTGGTTCTAAGATTGTATATGTAACAATCATTTTGAAAGTCATTAAGTGGTGAGCAATTTGTTTTTTCTGGAATGAATTTTATTCATGATTGTGTTCCTAAATTCTGCCAGTGATTAAGACAAATTATTTAGATTTCATTTCCTTTTGTATATTAGTATTTTTAATGAATGATAAAGCCAGTAAATGTCTTGTAGCAAGGAAGAGGAGCCTAGTTTTATACAGATTGTGAATAACCAAGAGTAGATTGTTTGTTAGGATAAACAGACAAACTGGACTCCGGTTTCATCCTTGGAGATTCCACTTTAACCACTGAGCTTATTATTATACAGATAAGTAGAGGCTTAAATTGTCTAAATATTTTTTGGCAGTGATTTTGTCTCTTATATTTTTTGATTATTTTTCTTTAGTTTCAAAGTAGTAATGTTCTCATAGTTATTTACAACTCATTCCATGTAGAAACATATCTTATGTTTTCTCCTGTGTGATGTAAGTTTTCCAGCCAATATCAGCCTCTGCAAAACTCTACATGAATCCTTATGCAGAAACAGAGCTCAAAACACCCAAACTGGACTGGAACATAGAAGTACAAAATATTGCCATTGAGTTGACCAAGCCTCAGGTATAGTTCATTTGCACATTTCCAGCTTTGATTAGTCTTGGTCTTCCCTTTTTTATCCTTTGTGATTGTTGTATCTCTAATGGTTCTTTTGGCTCATTGTGTTGAGATTTGACTCTTAAATTTTTTTTAAAGAAATTTCAGATTTAAGAAGTAGTTTCCTTCATTTTATCTGAGACCTTTTCCTAAATGATGGAGAATCATATCAATCTAGAGTGAGTGACTTATCATTTAATTCACAGTTGTTGATGAAGGATCTTAATATATTCTTTCCTCCTCAGTTTTTAAAGGCAGACACTCTTTTATTAAATATTGTTTGTTTAATTTTTAGAACAGTTATATTGGCAGGTTTTCCTCCGTTTGTTTTATGGTTATGTGCCCAGAGCATTCGGATAACAGACCTGAGAAACTGGAAGTGAAAGGAAGGCAGGAGATTTAGCTAATTTAGTTTTAGAACAGTTCTGTCCAAATGTAATGTAAATTGTTTTTATAATTTTAGATTTCTAGTAGCTACATTAGAAAAGTAAAACAGAAAAAATATAGATGGAGTTAACTTTATTTACTTAGAGACAGGATCTTGCTGTCACTCAGACTGTAGTGCAGTAGCACGATTTTAGTTCCCTGCGTCATGAAACTCCTGGACTATGGCAGTCCTGCCTCAGCCTCCCGAATAGCTAGGACTACAGGTGCATGCCACCATGCCGATTAATTTTTTTTTTTTTTGAGTTGGAGTCTCACTCTGTCGCCCAGGCTGGAGTGCAGTGGCTGCTCCCGGCCACCGCAGCCTTGACCTGCTGGGCTCCAGCGATCCTTCCGTCTCACCCTTCCAAGTAGCTGGAATTACAGGCATGCGCTACCACGCTGGCTGATTTTTTGATTTATTGTAGTGATGAGGTCTCGCTGCCCAGGCGGGTCTCGAACCCGCGGGCTCAGGCAATCCACTCACCTCAGCCTCCCAAAGGCGCGGGATTACAGGCTGAGCCACCGAGCCCAGCAAAATTTTTTTTAACTTAAAAAAAAAAATTTAAAAATGTTTGTAGAGATGATCTTGCTATGATGCCCAAGCTAGTCTTAAATTCCTGGGCTCAAGCAGTCCTTCTGCCTCGGTCTCCCAGAGCACGAGGATTACAGATGTGAGCCTTCACGCCCAACCTGAAATGAACTCTAATAACATTTTATTTAACTTAAAATTTCAAAAATATTAATCATTTCAACATGTAATCAGTATAAAAAGTTGTAATGAGATACTTTACATTTTCTCCTCTCAAGTCTTTGAAATCGTTCATACTCACAGTACACTTAAGTTCATACTCCACACATTTCATGTGATGAATAGCCACATGGCAGGTAACCCTTAGAATTGCATTAAGAAAACTTAGGGGTCGGGCTTGGTGGCTCAGCCTGTAATCCCAGCACTTCGGGAGGCCGAGGTGAGTGGGTTGCCTGAGCCCACTGGTTCGTGACCAGCCCCGGCAACTTGGTGAGACCTTGTCTCTACAACAAATCAAAAATTAACCGGGTGTGGGAGTACGCACCTGGACTTCTGGCTACTTGGAAGGCTGAGGCAGAAGGATCACTGGAGCCCAGCAGGTCAACTCTGGGGTGGCTGTGAGCGTGCCACTGTACTCTACCCTGGGCAATGGAATGAAACTCCAACTCAAAAAAAAGAAAAATTAGGGAGGAGGAAGCTAGATTTCTATCTTGCCTGCTGTTACTACTATGTGTATGTTTTTCTCCATTTGAGTTGTTTATCAGATCTACACGAACTTGCTGTGATGGTGGTGAGATGGCTACTTGAATAGCTTTATCTGGCTTTAGTTATGCAATACTTTTCTGGAGCATTTGAACATCAGCTCATAGGTAGCTATTGCCGAAATGATGATACAGGAAAAAGATGTAGTTTTAGAAACAGGCATATTTCATGTCAGCAGTTATAGATATCATATTTTATTGTTTCTATGATGTACATTTATTTCAGATGTTAACATATCTGAAAATAGGATAGGATGTTGGTGGTATGACAGTTTAATTGGCAGCAGTTTTCTTTTTTAGTGGAACTTAAAAATTAAGTTACAACTCATAATTGAAATATAGAATATTGTAGAATTACCAGGCAACATTGTTCAGGGAACTTGGAGTTTCCCTAGACTGAAAAATAGAGTAAAATGTATTTATACATGCAGTGTAATAAATCTAATTTTATTTTTGTTTTGACAGTACTTAAGTATGATTGACCTTTTGGAGTCAGTGGACTATATGTTTAGAAATGCCCCTTACAGGAAATACAAGCCATATTTACCACTTCATACCAATGGTCGACAGTGGTAAGTTAGAATTTGTTTTTTATTTTATGAGAAACATATTCATGTAACTTGGTACTCTCAGAGTTAAGACACCTTCAAAAGCTGTATAATCCAGTCATTTTGTTAAAAAAAAAAATAGACAGGAGAGGGAGGGATTGCTATATGTGTCCATGCCACTTTTTTCATAAGCATATCCCGTTGTTTTTCTGCTCCTAGATTCCTACATTCTTGAGTTGACATTCAAGACTTTCACGATTTAAAAAATGTCTTATTGCTCATCACCCACATGGGCTTAATGTTACAACCATACTGGGACACTGTTAATTTTTTACAACATGTCATTTGTGCCTTTATGACTTTGCTTGGCTATTCCTCTTCCTGGAGGGCTTCCTTATATCTTAATCTATTTAAGTCGGAGAATTGTACTGGGGCATTGAAACATTATGGTTAAGCTTTTATAGGAAGACAAAGACAAAAAATTTAATAGTGTGAAACATCAAAGCTGTTTTCCTGCTTTTTCTTAAGTCTTTATATTCAAATTTACATTAACAAAATTTCATTTTCAGGTGGAAATATGCAATTGATTCTGTTCTTGAAGTTCATATTAGAAGGTATACACAGATGTGGTCATGGGGTAACATAAAAAAGCATAGACAGCTACTTAAGAGTTACAAAATTGCCTACAAAAACAAGCTAACACAGACTAAAGTCTCAGAAGAAATACAGAAACAGATTCAGGTATGTCTTTCATATGTTAGAGCTATTATTTGTCTAATCTTTTAAGATTAATTCTTCTACATGTAATTTGAATCAAAATACAATTTTAGAAAGAACAGAAGTCATTTCTTTGAGAGAAAATTTTATGGAAAAATGCAGACTTTTTTTTCCACTTCTTTTTCTTTCTTTTTTTTTTTTTTAAACAAAAAACCGTTCCTCCCAACCTAATATCAGATAAAACAAGGCATTGTAAACTATTAGGGGAAATGTGTCTATAATAATGTTTAGAAAACCAATATCAGAATACCAGAGCTGTTTAGATATGCATTCATGAGCTAGCTATATCTTGTTTGTTAGTAAAAACACTGTATTTAAATATGGTACATACTTTTTTTAAGACTCCAAAATCTTATTTATAAAAACAGCTTTCATTTCTTGAGACCAGAAAGAATTTTTTTTTTTTTTACATTTTCAATTTTTTTTACTTTAAAGATGTGGAGTACAATTCAGGGTTAGGTATACAAATGTTCATTATACAGGCACCCTTGTTGATGAGGTGTGCCCCTCCTTCCCCAGGCAGATTCCCACTACTGCCGATCCCGCCTCCCTGCCCCGCCCCTGTACCCCTGCAGTTTCCTGCTACTGCCAATCTTCAGAAAGAAGTCTTATTTACCTACTTTCAAAAGATAGAAACACACTGAATGCATAATTTGCTTAACATCCCACCTGATCTTGGTTATGACACAGTTCCTACCACTGATTCATATGGTGAAGAATGAATTGCATTCCTGTTACTCTGAAATATATGACAATCACTAGTATGATATATTAGGAAAAGCATAGGTACTGGAGTCAGAAGGCTTTGGGTTCAGGCACCAACTTGGATATTTACCAAGTGTTATTCTGATCATGAACAGAAGTTTCTCAGCCTCTCAGGTCTACTGTTCTCATATATAAAATGGAAGCAATACTGTTTTACAGGGTCATGAGAATTGCATGAGATAATATGTGAAGCACCTGGAACACAGGCTACCCAGTTAAAGTTTGATTTCCCCTTACCTACTTTTATATTCCTTAAATCAGTTTCTACCTTAGCCTGCTTACTGACTTGCAGAATTTTGCATTAAATTTTGTGTATTTTATAATGGTGCTTTAATGTAACATGTAAAATAAAAAGAATAAGTGAGCCTAAGAAGTAAGAACCATAAGAATAATACCTAAAACAAATCCCCTTCCTAAATATTCTTATTTTTATGTGCATATATGCTATGAATTACAGTGATCTTATAGAAAAATTATTTTATACTCTTTAATAAGGATTTACATTCTTGGAAAACTTACTTTCTCTTGTAAAAAATAAAAAATTTTGAAAGCCTAGTGTATGGTCAAATTTATACTTTCATTATAGATCATGAGTATGATAATGAACTAGATAAGCTTAGAAATCATAAAAGAATTTTTTTTAATATAATGATTACTTTCTTGTTTACAAGTGTCTCTTTGTTTTATAGGACCTGGAGAAAACTCTAGATGTTTTTAACATAATTTTGGCAAGGCAACAAGCACATGTTGAGGTAATTATTTTTATTAGCTGGTTTTATATTTTAAATGTGTAAATACCACTCTTTTAGAGCTAGGATCAAGAAACCTAAGTTTCATGAGTTGAAGTTGAGTTTCTATTGCTTAATTTAGTCTCAGGAGAAAATAAACTATAATACTAGAAAAAAGTTGCTAACATAAAGGGGTGAACACTTACAAAATTTTATAACTAAAAACCTGAAAAACTTCAAGAAGGTGGTAAATAAAAGTCATCTATAATCCTAACAGCTTAGAATGCTACTTTTAGCATTAGCAGGAAAAAAACTTTGTTTTTCTCCCATGCTTATATACCTACTTGTTTATGCTTTTTAGTCTTCATTTCTTTTTCTTTCCTTTGTTTCCTCTTCCCTCCCTCTCTCCCTTCTTCCTTCTCTCCCTCTGTAATGACTTCTCTCCCTCTTTCCTTCACTTTCTTCTTTTCTTTTCAGAATTGGAGTTGATTTGTTTATAATGGTTTATAACTGCTTATTTATGATACTTTGTGCACATTGTTCCATGTCATTTCTAAGATTCTGTAACATGACTTTTTGGTAATTAAAAAATAAAGTGCAAATGCAATATAACTCATTATAGAAAAGTTAGGAAACAGATCAACAAAATAAGAAAATAGAAACACTCATCTCACATACTAAAGGAAACTATTGTTAATACCTTTCTGTAAATCCTTGTAGTTTATTTTATTTATTTATCTATTTATTTTTTTGAGTTGGAGTCTCATTCTGTCACCCAGACTGGAGTGCAATGGCCGCTCCCAGCCACCGCAGCCTCGACCAGCTGGGCTCTGTTGATCCTTCCACCTCAGTCTTCCGAGTAGCTGGAACTACAGGCACGCGCTACCATGCCCGGCTAATTTTTGATTTTTATTGTAGAGATGAGGTCTCGCCAAGTTGCCCAGGTGGGTCTCGAACCCGCGGGCTCGGCAATCTACTCACCTCAGCCTCCCAAAGTCACGGGATTACAGGCTGAGCCACCGAGCCCGGCTTACAGTTTATTTTATAGTTATAGATATCCATACACAGACTCATACTTTTAAATGAGATGAAAGCATATGCAGCTGACTCTTGGACAGCGTGAAGGGGAGGGCTGCCACCAATCTCCCTTTTGAGCAGTTGGAGATATACATACAAATTTTGAATTTCCAAAATCTTAACGATTAATAGCTTACTTTTAAATTTTTATTTTATTATAGAGATGTGGGGTATAAGTCAGGATTAGCTACACAAGTAGGCTGCGTGCCAGTGGTCCTCACTTCTCCTGTTTTAGGACCAGTTTCCCTTTGTGGTGTTATGTGCCCCGCCCCCTTTTCCCCACCAGCAGTGTCCAGCTACTGCTGGTCCCTCCCTTGTGCTAATGTGATAAAATGTTTAGGTCCCACTTATGAGTGAGAACATGCGGTATTCAGTTCTTTGCTTCTGTGATAGATTGCCAAGTATTCAATTTGAATAACCTACTGTTGACAGAAAGTCTTACTGATAATATAAACAGTTGATTAACACATACTTTTAAATGTTATATGTATTATGTAGTGTATTCTTAAAATAAAGTAAGCTAGAGAAAAAATGTTACTAAGAAAATCATAAAGAAAAGAAAATATATTTACTATTTATTAGGTGGAAATGGGTCATCATGAAGGTCTTCATCTCTGTCATTTTCATACTGAGTAGGCTGAGGATGGGGAGGAAAAAGAGGGACTGGTCTTGTTCTGTCCAGGGTGGCAGAGGTGAAGAAAATCTGTGTATAAGTGGACTCAAGCAGCTCAAGCCCATGTTGTTCAAGGGTCTGCTGTTCACTTGTTTGTTTATTTAACAAATACTGAGTGCCTGTGTTGCTTGCATTATGGGTAAGAGTGTTGTGGACTCGTGAGTCAAATGTTCTGGCTTCTGATCCCAGAGTTGCCATTCACTGGTGATTTTGGGCTATTTAACCTCTCTCTACCTTAGTTCCCTGATTTGTGAGATGGGATTAATGAATAGTACCTACATCATAGGGTTATCGTTAGGAATAATAATGCTTCATATAAAGCACTTAGACTGTTGTGTGCTAGGCACATAATTTCTAAATAAGTAATTTTTTCTCCATCATTATCTTTGCATTAGCATGCAGAAGTAAACAACACAGACAAAAATCCTTTACTTACGTTCTAGTAGGAGAGAAGGATAATAAATACATAAATAAAAATAAAGTAGGAAGGAATATAGCGTGTGCTGGGACTAAGCAGTGATGATAATAAAGGTTGCAGTTTTAAACAGGGTAGTCAGGGAAAACCTTACTAAGAAGGAAACATTTGAGCAAAGAACCGAAGAGAGGGAGTTAGCTAGAAAGATATCCTAAGGAAACTTATAACTAGACAAAAAGAATAAAATGTAGCCTGCCTCAAGGTTTTGGAATGGGAACATATCTCCTGAGAGAGGAGGGGAGTGTGGTGGTTGGTGAGATCAGAGAAGTAAGGTAGCAGGGGCTTGGGAGGGGTGCTTGTGGGAGGAGGGGAGGATGCCAGATTATGTAAAATGTTATAAGTCATTGTGTGGATTTGGGCTTTTACTCAGAGTTGGGAAGCCATTAGTAGGTTTTGATTATAGAAGACGTGCTAAGTTTTAAATTTCATTCTGACTGCTTGTTAGACTCTTGTTAAGAAGGAAGGCAGGGTAAAAGCCAGGATGCTATTGAAATAATTGCAGTAACCTGTGGCTGCAGCTTGACTGAGAATGGTTGCAATAAAGGTGACGGGAAAGGATCAGATTCTGGATTAATTTGAAGGTGGAGCTAGTATTTCCTTACTTATTCGATGTGGGTTGTAAGAGAGTGAGCCAGGGATGCCTTTAAGGGTTTTGACCTGGAACGATTGGAAGGATGGCGTTGCCATCAAATAAGTTGGGGAAGACTAGGTGGAACAAGCTTGGCTAAGGCAGGAGAAGATAAGGAGTTCAATTGTGGGTCTATTAAGTTTCAGCTGTCTCTTATACATCATAGGAGATATGTGGAGTAGGCAGTTGGATACATGAATGTGGAGTTCAGGAGAGGAGTATATGCTGAATATACAAATGTAGGAAAGGTTAGCACACAGATGTCATAAGGCCACGAGATTGAATGAGGTCACCTGGAATTACAGTAGCTATAGAAGAGGAGGGTTCCAGAGATCTAAAGCATGCTATTGTTATGGTCAGAGATATTGGAAAGAACCAGCACAGTTGACTGTAAGTGATTGTCAGAGCTGTAGAAGAAAAGCCATATGAATGTAACACTTTCAAATCCAAGTGTGAAAGAATTTCAATGAAGAGTGATCAGCTGTGACAGGTGCACCTGAATTGTCTACTGAGCTAGAACTGAGAATTGAACATTACATTGACAAAATCTGGGATTTCTTTAGCCACAAGTTTTTCAAATAATTTTTTGGCTTCAATTTCTTTTTCCTTCTTCTCTCTTTTTGGACTGTATTTATATATGTATATATAAAGGCAAGTATGAAAACACCCATATATATGTTAGCTATATATTTATGTCTATATATTTAAATATCTTGTATATATACATACATAGTTATATATGTATATCTTTATATAGTTATATATGTATATCTTTAGATTTTTTGATGTGATACCATAAGTTGCTGAGGCACCATTCATTTTTCCCCCCTCAATCTTTTTTTCTGTTTTCAGGTTGGATAATTTCTGTTGATCTGTATCTTCAAGTTCTCTTTCTTCTGTCATCTCCATTTTGCTATTGAGCCCATCCTGGGAGTTTTAAATTTCAGATACCATATTTTTCAGGTCTAAAATTCCTGTTGAATTCTTTTTTATAGTTTGTATTTCTCTACTGAAAATTCCAATCTTTTTAGTAATTTCCAGTATATTACCCTTTACCTCATGTACAGTTTCAGTGGCTCTGATAGTTCCAATGTCTAGGTTATCTGATCATTGGCATCTGTTGATTTTCTTTCTCCTGAAAATTGGTCACATTTTCCTATTTTATTTGTTTTTGTATGTCAAGTAATTTTATTTGTTTTTGTATGTCAAGTAATTTTAGATTGTACTTTTGACATTGCAGTTATTATATGATGTAGTCTCTTATTATAATTATCTAGAAAATGTTGATTTAAAAATTTTATTTTATTTATTTATTTATTATAGATATGTGGGGTACAATTCAGGGTTAGATATATGAACATTAATCATGCAGGTATCCTTGTTGATGAGGTATGCTCCCTTCCCCTAGCCGTTTCCGTCAACTGCCAATCCCACCTCCCCCCGACTGTTTTTCCACTACTACCAATCCCTTTCTTATAGCATTATAATTGTTCAAGGTCCATTTTTGAGTGAGAACATATGGAACTCAGTTCTTTGTTTCTGTGATAAATCACTGAGTATGATCGACTCCAAATCCATCCAAGTGGCTGCAAAGTCCATATATTTATTCTTCTTTATGACTGCATAATATTCCATTGTGTATATGTACCACATTTTTTTAATCCAGTCCAACTTTGATGGACAACACGGTTGGTTCCATGTTTTTGCTATTGTGAATAGAGCTGCAACATACATACATGTGCAGGTATCTTTGTCATAGAATGATTTGAGTTCCTCCGGGTATATTCCCAATAGGGGAATTACTGGGTCATATGGAAGGTCAATTTCTAGTTCTTTCAGAAATTGCCACACTGTCTTCCATAGAGGTTGCACTAGTCTGCATTCCCACTAGCAGTGTAGAAGCATTCCTTTTTCTCCACATCCTCGCCAGCATCTGTCGTTGTTTGTTTTATTAATAATGGCCTTTCTTACAGGGGTTAGGTGGTATCTTAATGTGGTTTTGATTTGTATTTCTCTGATGATGAGTGAGGCTGAGCACTTTTTCATGTGTCTGTTGGTTGCCCGTATATCTTCTTTTGAAAAGTATCTATTCATGTCTTTTGCCCACTTTTAAAAGGGGCTGTTTGTTTTTTTCCTTTGGGCATGTTTGAATTCCTTGTAGATCCTAGATGTTAGGTCTTTGTCAGATATACAGTTGACATATATTTTTTCCCATTCTGTGGGCTGTCTTCCTGTTCTCTTGATGGTTTCTTTTGCTTTGCAGAAGTTGGTTAATTTGATGAGGTCCCACTTGTCTATCTTATTTCTTAAGGTATTGGCCTTTAGGGTTCTGGTTAGGAATTTGTTGCCAGTTCCAATTTCCATAAGGGTGTCTCCTGAGTTTTTAAGATTGTTTTTTGTTTTTTTTTTTGAGTTGGAGTCTCACTCTGTCACCCAGACTGGAGTGCAGTGGCCGCTTCCGGCCACCGCAGCCTCGACCTGCTGGGCTCTGGCGATCCTTCCACCTCAGCCTTCCAAGTAGCTGGAACTACAGGCGCATGCTACCATGCCTGGCTGATTTTTTAATTTATTGTAGAGATGAGATCTCGCTGCCCAGATGGGTCTCGAACCCTCGGGCTCAGGCAATCCACTCACCTCAGCCTCCCAAAGGCACGGGATTACAGGCTGAGCCACCAGTTTGAGGTTTTGTGTTTAGATCTTTGATCCATTTAGAGTTAATTTTTGTGTATGGTGATAGGTAGGGGTCCTGTTTCAGTCTTCTGTATGTGGTCAGCTAGTTTTCCCAGCACCATTTACTGAATAGGTTTTCCTCTCCCCAGTAGTTTTCGTTGGAGGCTTTGTCAAAGATGAGTTGGTTGAGGAATTGAGGCTTTGCTTCTGGAATCTCTATCCTGTTCCATTGGTCTGTGTACCTTTTTTTATACCAATAACAAACTGTTTTGATTACTATAGCTTTATAGTAGAGTTTGAAGTCGGAAGTGTGATACTTCCTGCTTTGTTTCTCTTGCTAAGGATTGTTTTGGATATTCGTGGTCATTTATGTCTCCATATGAATTTCTGTATTGCTTCCAGATCTGAGAAGAATGATGTTGGTAACTTAATGGGTATTGCGTTGGATCTGTAGATTGCCTTTGGTAGGATGAACAGCTTAACAATGTTGATTCTTCCTATCCATGAGCATGGTATCTTTTTCCATTTGTGTCTTCTTGGTTTTTTTGAGCAGTGTTTTGTAGTTCTCATTGTAAAGGTCTTTCACTTCTCTGGTTAGGAAGATGCTGAGGTATTTCATTTTTTTTTGTGGCTATTGTGAATGGGATTATGCTTTTTATTTGGGTTTCTGCCTGCTTGTTGTTGTTTATATAGGAATGCAACTGACTTTTGCACATTTAGTTTGTACCCTGAGACTTTGTCAAAGTCCTTTATCAGTGTCAGCAGGTTTTTGACAGATTATTTTGGATTTTCAAGGTATAGGATCATATCATCAGCAAATAGGGATAGCTTGACTTCTTCTTTTCCTATTGGGGTACCCCTGATTTCCTTCTCTTGTCTAATTGCCTGGGCTAGGACTTCCAACACAATATTGAACAAGAGGGGTGAGAGTGGGCAGCCTTGTCTTGTTCCAGTTTTCAGGGGAAATGCTTCTAGTTTCTGTCCATTTAGCAATATGTTAGCTGTGGGTTTGTCATAGATGGCACTTACTATTTTGAGGTATGTTCCTTCTATGCCTACATGTTTGAGGGTTTTTATCAAGAAAGGATGCTGAATTTTATCAAAAGCTTTTTCTTCATCTAATGAGATCATGTGGTTCTTGTTTTTACATCTTGTTGATGTATTTAATTACATTTATGGTCTTGCGAATGTTGAACCAGCCCTGCATCCTGGGGATGGATGGTTTTTGAGACGTGCTTTTAGATCTGATTTGCTAGAAGTTTGTTGAGGATTTTTGCATCTATATTCATAAGGGATATTGGCCTGTAGTTCTCTTTCTTTGTTGCATCTTTACCTGGTTTGGGTATCAGTGTAATGTTTGCTTTGTAAAATGATTTGGGGAGAATTCCATCTTTCTCAATTGCCTGGAATACTTTCAGTAGGATTGGTATCAGCTCTTCCTGGTATGTTTTGTAGAATTCTGCTGGAAAGCCATCTGGTCCTGGGTTTTTTTTGTAGGTAGTTTTCGTATGACAGAGTCAATTTCCTGGGTTGTTATTGGGCTATTCAGTGTCTCAGTGTGTTCTTGTTTCAACTTGGGTAGGCTGTGTGATGTCAGAAACTCTTCAATTTCATCTAGATTATCAAGCTTGTTTCCATATAGGTGTACCTAGTAATCTCTGATAATCTTTTGTATTTTTTCGAGGTCAGTTGTGATTTTATCTTTTGTATTTCTGATTGTGTTTATTTGGACTTTTTCTCTCTTTTTCTTGTTCCATCTGGCTAGGGGCCCATCAATCTTGTTAATTCTTTCAAAGAATCAGCTTTTTGTTTTGTTGATATTTTCTATGATGTTTTTGTCTTCTATGTTGTATATTTGGGCTCTTATTTTTGTGATTTGGATTCTTCTACTAAAGTTGGGGTTTTGGTGGTCTTCTCTTTCCAGCTCCCTTAGGTGGTTTGTTAGGCTCTCCACTTGTGATCTTTCCATTTTCTTGATGTGTGCTCATAGAGATATAAATTCTCCTCTTAAAACTCATTTCATGGCATCCCAGAGGTTTTGGTAAGATGTTTCTTCATTTTCATATGTTTCCAGGAATCTTTCAATTTCTTCTTTGATTTCAGTGTTGACCCAGTCATTGTTCAGCATCATGCTGTTTAGTGACCATGTCTTTGTGGGTTTTGGGGAAATTTTGTTGGTGTTGATATTTATTTTTATTCCACTGTAGTCTGAAAAGGTGCATGGCAAGATTTTAATCTTATGAAATTTGTTTATGTTTGATTTATGGCCAATGATGTGGTTGCTGTTGGAGTACGTTCCATGTGGTGGTGGAGTAGAATGTATATTCTGTAAGTTTCAATTAAGTCCATTTGTTCACGAGTCTCATTGAGGTTCTGGATATCCTTGCTGATTTTTTGTCTTGGTGATCTGTCCAGGGTTGTGAGTGGGGTATTAAAGTCCCCTGTTATGGCAGTGTTAGAGTCAATTTCTTTTTTAGGTTTGCCTAGAAGCTGCTTTATGAACATTGGTGCTCCTATATTAGGTGCATATATGTTTGGGAAGGATATTTCTTGTTGATGGGTTGAACCTTTTATCATTATATAGTGACTTTCTTCATCTTTTTTGATTTTTGGTAGCTTAAAGGGTATTTTGTCTGAGATTAAGATTGCAACTCCAGCTTTCTTTTGTGTTCCATTCGCCTGAAAATTTGTTTCCCATCCTCTTACTTTGAGTTTGTGAGTGTCCTTTCTGGTGAGATGAGTCTCTTGAAGACAATATATTGTTACCTCATGATATTTTATCCATTTTGCCATTCTGTGTCTTTTCAGTGGTGCATTTAGTCCATTCACATTCAGGCTAATTACTGAAATCTGAGGGTTTATTTTTGTCATGATGTTCTTATAGAGCTGTTGTACTTGTTTGTTGTCTTTCTTTTGTTTTTTTGGGTTGGTTCATGTGTGTTTTCAATCTTTTTCCTGTGCTCTTGTGAAGAACAGTGTTCTTTTTCCCTTTTCTTCTGTGTTTAATACTTTCTTAAGAGTTTCTTGTAGGGTTGGTCTAGAAGCAGCATAAATTCTTAGAGATTGGATGTCTGGGAAAGATTTTAATTCTCCCTCACTGATGAAGCTTACTTTGACTGGGTAGGTTATTCTTCATTGAACTTGTTTATCTTTGAGAACTTTGAATATTGGACTCCAAGCTCTCCTAGCCTGAAGGGTTTCTGTAGATAAATACACTACTATTCTGATTGGTCTTCCCTGGTATGTAGTCTGATCTTTTTCTCTTGCTGCTTTTAGGATTTTTTCTTTTATACGTAGTTTGTTCAGGCAGATTATTATGTGCCTAGGAGTTGGTCTTCTCATTTTTTGTCTTGCTGGGGTTCTCTGAATTTCTTGTGTTTTGAATTTTCACATCATTAATGAGGTGAGGGAAGTTTGCTTGAATAGTTTTGTGGAATGTTTGTTCCAGGGTGGTCTATGTCTCTCTCTGCCTCAGGAAGGCCAATTACTCTTAGGTTCATTCTCTTGAAGTAATCGCTCATCTCTTGAAGGTTTTTTTGTGTCTTTTTAAGCTTCTTTTCTATGTTTTTGACAGTTTGGTTTAGTTCTATATTTTGGTCTTCAAGTTCTGAGATTCTGTCTTCTGCTTGGCTAAGCCTGCTTTCCATGCTCATTAGTTTGTTATGTATTTCAATCACAATATTCTTTTTTTTTTTTTTTTTTGAGTTGGAGTCTCACTCTGTCGCCCAGACTGGAGTGCAGTGGCTGCTCCTGGCCACCGCAGCCTCGGCCTGCTGGGCTCTCGCGATCCTTCCGCCTCAGCCTTCCGAGTAGCTGGAATTACAGGCATGCGCTACCACGCCTGGCTGATTTTTTTTGATTTATTGTAGAGATGAAGTCTCG